>NC_060182.1:40524216-40811716 GCF_021184085.1 Oncorhynchus gorbuscha
AGGGAGGAGGAGAGAGGGGACGGTTACTGTTGAGGGAGGGGAGAGAGGGAACGGTTACTGTTGAGGGAGGGGAGGGAGGGGAGAGAGGGGACGGTTACTGTTGAGGGAGGGGAGAGAGGGGAAGGGTACTGTTGAGGGAGGGGGAGAGAGGGGAAGGGTACTGTTGAGGGAGGGGAGAGAGGGAACGGTTACTGTTGAGGGAGGGGAGAGAGGGGACGGTTACTGTTGAGGGAGGGGAGAGAGGGGACGGTTACTGTTGAAGGAGGGGAGAGAGGGGACGGTTACTGTTGAGGGAGGGGAGAGAGGGAAAGGGTACTGTTGAGGGAGGGGGAGAGAGGGGAAGGGTACTGTTGAGGGAGGGGAGGGAGGGGAGAGAGGGGACGGTTACTGTTGAGGGAGGGGGAGAGAGGGGACGGTTACTGTTGAGGGAGGAGGAGAGAGGGGACGGTTACTGTTGAGGGAGGGGAGAGAGGGAACGGTTACTGTTGAGGGAGGGGAGGGAGGGGAGAGAGGGGACGGTTACTGTTGAGGGAGGGGAGAGAGGGGAAGGGTACTGTTGAGGGAGGGGGAGAGAGGGGAAGGGTACTGTTGAGGGGGGAGAGAGGGAACGGTTACTGTTGAGGGAGGGGAGAGAGGGGACGGTTACTGTTGAGGGAGGGGGAGAGAGGGGACGGTTACTGTTGAAGGAGGGGGAGAGAGGGGACGGTTACTGTTGAGGGAGGGGAGAGAGGGAAAGGGTACTGTTGAGGGAGGGGGAGAGAGGGGAAGGGTACTGTTGAGGGAGGGGAGGGAGGGGAGAGAGGGGACGGTTACTGTTGAGGGAGGGGGAGAGAGGGGACGGTTACTGTTGAGGGAGGGGGAGAGAGGGGACGGTTACTGTTGAGGGAGGGGGAGAGAGGGGACGGTTACTGTTGAGGGAGGGGAGGAGAGGGGACGGTTACTGTTGAAGGAGGGGGAGAGAGGGGACGGTTACTGTTGTGGGAGGGTGGAGAGAGGGAACGGTTACTGTTGAAGGAGGGGGGAGAGGGGACGGTTACTGTTGAGGGAGGGGAGAGAGGGGACGGTTACTGTTGAAGGAGGGGAGAGAGGGGACGGTTACTGTTGAGGGAGGGGGAGAGAGGGGACGGTTACTGTTGAGGGAGGGGAGAGAGGGGAAGGGTACTGTTGAGGGAGGGGGAGAGAGGGGAAGGGTACTGTTGAGGGAGGGGAGGGAGGGGAGAGAGGGGGCGGTTACTGTTGAGGGAGGGGAGAGAGGGGACGGTTACTGTTGAGGGAGGGGAGAGAGGGGACGGTTACTGTTGAGGGAGGGGAGAGAGGGGACGGTTACTGTTGAGGGAGGGGAGAGAGGGGACGGTTACTGTTGAGGGAGGGGAGAGAGGGGAAGGGTACTGTTGAGGGAGGGGGAGAGAGGGGACGGTTACTGTTGAGGGAGGGGAGAGAGGGTACAGTTACTGTTGAGGGAGGGGAGAGAGGGGAAGGGTACTGTTGAGGGAGGGGGAGAGAGGGGAAGGTTACTGTTGAGGGAAGGGGAGAGAGGGAACGTTTACTGTTGAGGGAGGGGGAGAGAGGGAACGGTTACTGTTGAGAGAGGGGATGCTGGTCACCCAGCTCTATGGTTATCCAGCTCTGTGGTTATCTAGCTCTATGGTCATCCAGCTCTATGATCATCCAGCTCTGTGGTCATCCAGCTCTATGGTTATCCAGCTCTATGGTCATCCAGCTCTATGGTTATCCAGCTCTATGGTCATCCAGCTCTATGGTCATCCAGCTCTATGGTCATCCAGCTCTATGGTCATCTAGCTCTATGGTCATCCAGCTCTATGGTCATCCAGCTCTATGGTCATCCAGCTCTGTGGTTATCTAGCTCTATGGTCATCCAGCTCTATGGTCATCCAGCTCTATGGTCATCCAGCTCTATGGTCATCCAGCTCTATGGTTATCTAGCTCTATGGTTATCCAGCTCTATGGTTATCCAGCTCTATGGTTATCCAGCTCTATGGTTATCCAGCTCTATGGTCATCCAGCTCTATGGTTATCTAGCTCTATGGTTATCTAGCTCTATGGTTATCGATCTCTATGGTCATCCAGCTCTATGGTTATCCAGCTCTATGGTCATCCAGCTCTATGGTTATCCAGCTCTGGGGTTATCCAGCTCTGTGGTTATCTAGCTCTATGGTTATCTAGCTCTATGGTTATTGGTTATCCAGCTCTTGGGATATCCAGCTCTGGGGTTATCTAGCTCTATGGTTACCCAGCTCTATGGTTATCTAGCTCTATGGTTATCCAGCTCTATGGTCATCCAGCTCTATAGTTATCCAGCTCTATGGTTATCCAGCTCTATGTTTATCTAGCTCTATGGTTATCCAGCTCTATGGTCATCCAGCTCTATGGTTATCCAGCTCTATGGTTATCCAGCTCTATGGTTTTCTAGCTCTATGGTCATCCAGCTCTATGGTTATCTAGCTCTATGGTTATCTAGCTCTATGGTCATCCAGCTCTATGGTTATCCAGCTCTGGGGTTATCTAGCTCTATGGTTATCTAGCTCTATGGTTATCCAGCTCTGGGGTTATCCAGCTCTGGGGTTATCTAGCTCTATGATTATCTATCTCTATGGTCATCCAGCTCTATGGTCATCCAGCTCTATGGTTATCCAGCTCTATGGTTATCCAGCTCTATGGTTATCTAGCTCTATGGTTATCCAGCTCTATGGTTATCTAGCTCTATGGTTATCTAGCTCTATGGTCATCCAGCTCTATGGTTATCCAGCTCTATGGTTATCCAGCTGTATGGTTATCCAACTCTATGGTTATCCAGCTCTATGGTTATCTAGCTCTATGGTTATCCAGCTCTATGGTCATCCAGCTCTATGGTTATCCAGCTCTATGGTTATCCAGCTCTATGGTTATCTAGCTCTATGGTTATCCAGCTCTATGGTCATCCAGCTCTATGGTTATCCAGCTCTATGGTTATCCAGCTCTATGGTTTTCCAGCTCTATGGTCATCCAGCTCTATGGTTATCTAGCTCTATGGTTATCTAGCTCTATGGTCATCCAGCTCTATGGTTATCCAGCTCTGGGGTTATCTAGCTCTATGGTTATCTAGCTCTATGGTTATCCAGCTCTTGGGTTATCCAGCTCTGGGGTAATCCAGCTCTGGGGTTATCCAGCTCTGGGGTTATCTAGCTCTATGGTTACCCAGCTCTATGGTTATCTAGCTCTATGGTCATCCAGCTCTATGGTTATCCAGCTCTATGGTCATCCAGCTCTATGGTTATCCAGCTCTATGGTTATCCAGCTCTATGGTTATCCAGCTCTATGGTTATCCAGCTCTGGGGTTATCCAGCTCTGGGGTTATCTAGCTCTATGGTTATCTATCTCTATGGTCATCCAGCTCTATGGTAATCCAGCTCTATGGTTATCCAGCTCTATGGTTATCCAGCTCTATGGTTATCTAGCTCTATGGTTATCCAGCTCTATGGTTATCTAGCTCTATGGTTATCTAGCTCTATGGTCATCCAGCTCTATGGTTATCCAGCTCTATGGTTATCCAGCTGTATGGTTATCCAACTCTATGGTTATCCATCACTATGGTTATCCAGCTCTATGGTTATCGAGCTATATGGTTATCTATATCTATGTTTATCTAACTCTATGGTTATTTAGCTCTATGGTTATCCAGCTCTATGGTTATCCAGCTCTATGGTTATACAGCTCTGGGGTTATCCAGCTCTATGGTTATCTAGCTCTATGGTTATCCAGCTCTATGGTTATCTAGCTTTATGGTTATCCAGCTCTATGGTTATCTAGCTCTATGATTATCCGGCTCTATGGTCATCCAGCTCTATGGTCAACCAGCTCTATGGTTATCTAGCTCTATGGTTATCTAGCTCTATGGTTATCCAGCTCTATGGTTATCTAGCTCTATGGTTATCCAGCTCTATGGTCATCTATCTCTATGGTCATCCAGCTATATGGTCATCCGGGTCTATGGTCATCTAGCTCTATGGGTATTCAGCTCTATGGTTATCCAGCTCTATGGTTATCCAACTCTATGGTAATCCAGCTTTATGGTCATCCATCTCTATGGTTATCTAGCTCTATGGTTATCTAGCTCTATGGTTATCCAGCTCTATGGTTATCTAGCTCTATGGTTATCCAGCTCTATGGTTATCTAGCTCTATGGTTATCTAGCTCTATGGTCTTCCAGCTCTATGGTTATCCAGCTCTATGGTTATCTAGCTCTATGGTTATCCAGCTCTATGGTTATCTAGCTCTATGGTTATCTAGCTCCATGGTTATCTAGCTCTATGGTTATCTAGCTCTATGGTTATCCAGCTCTATGGTTATCTAGCTCTATGGTTATCTAGCTCTATGGTTATCTAGCTCTATGGTTATCTAGCTCTATGGTTATCCAGCTCTATGGTTATCCAGCTCTATGTTTATCTAGCTCTATGGTTATCTAGCTCTATGGTTATCTAGCTCTATGGTTATCTAGCTCTATGGTTATCTAGCTCTATGGTTATCCAGCTTTATGGTTATCCAGCTCTATGGTTATCTAGCTCTATCTTTATCTAGCTCTATGGTTATCCAGCTCTATGGTTATCTAGCTCTATGGTTATCTAGCTCTATGGTTATCTAGCTCTATGTTTATCTAGCTCTATGTTTATCCAGCTCTATGGTTATCTAGCTCTATGGTTATCCAGTACTTAGCTAGCTGGATTTATCCCTCCAAACTTTGACTCCCGTCTCTGTCTTCTATTGATTTTGTTGTGGTTAGCGGTGGTTCAACATCTGTCCCTGCATATGTGTGTCTGCTGCTGCCCTTTGCCTTAGTTAAACTCCCATCCATCAGTAAGGAGACCTGAGAAATCCCTGTGGTTGACTTAGAGAGCATATCATTCATTCACAAGCCCTGACTTCTCTTGACCGGTTATGTAACCTTTGCCCCCCTCCATCTCTGTCTTTCTCTCTCCCTCCAACTGCTCTGATGCCACTTCTCTCCAGCGGATCCTGTGCTGCTTCCAACCGTGTCAAAATCAAATCAAATCAGATTTTTCACATGCGCCGAATACAACAGGTGTAGACTCACAGTGAAATGCTTACTTACAAGCCCCTAACCAACAATGCAGTTAAGTTTTTTTTTAATAAGTAAAAAATAAAAATAAAAATACATTTAAGAGCAGCAGTAAAATAACAGTAGAGAGGCTATATACAGGGGGTACCGGTACAGAGTCAATGTGTGGGGGTGTAGGTTAGTAAGGTAATTGAGGTAATATGTACGTGTAGGTAGAGTTAAAGTGACTATGCATAGATAATAAACAGAGAGTAGCAGCAGTGTAAAAGAGGGGTGGACAATGCAAATAGTCTGGGTAGCCATTTGATTAGCTGTTCAGGAGTCTTATGGCTTGGGGGTAGAAGCTGTTCAGAAGCCTCTTGGACCTAGACTTGTGTGTGGTTGTTTGAGTATGAGGTTGGATATTGTGGTGGCAAATCATTCAGCTTCCGTTTCAAAAAAATTGACAATTAAGTATCTATTCAATTCTTCCTCCCACTGTCCTTCTTTAAATGTCTCTCTCTTTCCCTCCTTTCTGTCTCTCTCCAGACTCATACTCAGCCGCGGGCAGCGAGGGTAGTATCTCCACCTCCGTGGCGTCCCTGCCCCCGACCCTGACGGCGTCCATTAGCTCCGCCCCCAACTCCCCGGGCTCGCGGCGTTCCGTCAGCACCCTGAAGAGGTGGCTGACCAATCCCGTCCGCAAGCTAAGCGCCGGGGCCGTCAACATCTCCACCAGCACCAAGGGGGAGCGGCAGGACAGGAAGTTGGATGGGGGAAGCAAGCCCCCTCCTCCTATTCCACCCCCACGCCACAGTCATGGCCTGGGCCTGGGCCTGGGAGGGCTGGGATCAGAGGACCACCTCACCACTGTACTACCCATCACACACACAGAGATGGTGAGTGGAGAGGCGTTGCTAAGCACCAGTGTTCAGGATACAGTGCAGACTAGGGTACATAGACCTACATACATAGCGGTGGAGGCTGCTGAGGGGAGGGCAGCTCATAATAATGTCTGGAGCGGAGGAAATGGAACGGCATCAAGCCATGTGTTCGATGTATTTGACACCATTCCACCTACTCCGCTCCAGCCGTTACCGCGAGCCTGTCCTCCCCAACTGAGATGCCACCAACCTCCTGTGACACATACAGGTATGTACATATGTCATATATGGACAATGGCAAGTGACAGATTTGAAATGTGCCTCCTCAAGAGTAAACTCATCCGTATACTCTGTAAAATTGCCACAGTGTTCTACATACAGTAGCTAAATATACATATATCATAACACAAGATAGCATAGGCTTGTGAACAGGCTCAAGAGCAAATAGACGAATGATTGTTTAGTACAGCTGCCTGTCAAACACAGATCTACAACTCTTCCTGTGTAAATATATAGAGGTGCCAGCTTCCCCATAGATAAACAGTATGTTTCATCTCTACTTAGCTTCCCTGACCACAGCCTATTGACAGTACAATGCCTCGCCTATGAATACTATGAATGACTGCTGCGTTGTAAACACACGGACAGTGGGATAGCTATGGCAGGGGTGATGCTGCTCGTTACGCATCAACAGCACCCTGCCCTTTCACCTCTGGGGACGTTTCTGACCCAGTCACAGCGTAACACTGACTCACGTCGATGTGTTGAGTGATTTTGCTGTGTTATGTTGAGTAACGATGTTCCTTCTGTCTAGCTGGGTGTGTATATGTGTGCTCATGCGGTGTGTGTGTGTGTGTTGTAGGAGTGCAGGTATAATTTGGCCAGTCCTGAGGATCTCTCCCCGGCAACCCTAAACTCTCCCAGCTACCTGTCTGACTCGCTACAAGGCTGTACTTCACTGGCCTACACACATGTGAGTCAACACGCGTGCGCGCGCACACACATACACACACACACACACACACACACACACACACACACACACACACACACACACACACACACACACACACACACACACACACACACACACACACACACACACACACACACACACACACACACACACACACACACACACGCGCGCGCGCACGCACACACACACACACACACACACACACACACACACACACACACACACGCACGCACGCACGCACGCACGCACGCACGCACACACACACACACACACACACACACTCTGAGTCCACACCTACAGCCCAGTGTAACAGAAGTGGTTTGGGGAATCATGTTTGCTCGTTGACAATCTTTGCCTGAGACCTGACAACTTGTCTTAGCCCACCCGAGCAAATGCCTTAGGTCTAGGAGGCTTAACAAGGTAGCTACGGTCATTCAATCCATCTAATCAACAGGGTCAGAGAGCACATACTCAGTCAACGTATCCAACCTGAGAAAACACAATAAATTGTACTGAACTGGTGAAGAAATTAATTGGTCATCCATTGATGGTATTGGCTGTTGCTGCTCAGTGTGTAAGGTTGGGGAGACAGGGAGGTGATAGGCCCCGAGACAGACCTGGATATGAAAGGAAGTCCCCCCTCACACCCCCACACCCCCGAAGGGCCTCTCAGAGTTCATCAGGAGGAGGCCGTCCAGTGGTTGCATCACAAAAAGGCCCATAGGTCTATGGTCAAAAGTAGTGCACTAATATGTAGGGAACAGGGTGCCATTCGGGACGCACACCCTTGTTGGGGTTCCGTGTGGTGGACGCTTCGCATTCAGCTGCAAAGAACATGCTTCCAGATGAAGAGGAAACGGCACGGAGGACAAAAAGGACAGAAGATGCCGTGTTCCCGGGAACGGCAGAGTCTAGACGATGGCTGTGCTCTTTCATTTACACATCAAACACTGGGAATGATGTGTGAACGGCAACAGCAAATGGGATAGATGTTATTTGAAACCGAGACGGTTGGTAAGGGGGCCAAGATAAAGATAATGGATACTGTGTCAGATACTGTGTCAGGTACTGTGTCAGGTACTGTGTCAGGTACTGTGTCAGGTACTGTGTCATGTACTGTGTCAGGTAAGAGAGACATGACTAATTGGAATCTTACCGGTTCTGACAAAGCTTTTAAAACTCAGTGAACAAGGGAGCTACAGTGGCAAGAAAAAGTATGTGAACCCGTTGGAATTACCTCGATTTCTGAGTAAATTGTTCATAAAATGTGATCTGACCTTCATCTAAGTCACAACAATAGACAAACACAGTGTACTTAAACTAATAACACACCAAATGATTGTATTTTTCTTGTCTATATCGAATACATCATTTAAACATTCACAGTGTAGGTTGGAAAAAGTATGTGAAGCCCTAGGCTGATGGCTTCTCCAAAAGCTAATTGGAGTCAGGAGTCAACTAACCTGAAGTCCAATCATTGATATGAGATTGGAGATGTTGGTTAGATTTGCCCTGCCCTATATTAAACACTCACAACATGTGAGTTTGCTATTCACAAGAAGCATTGCCTGATGTGAATCATGCCTCGAACAAAAGAGATCTCAGAAGACCTAAGATTAAGAACTGTTGCCTTGCATAAAGCTGGAAAGGGTTACAAAAGACAAATTGTCTATAAATGGAGAAATTTCAGCACTGTTGCTACTCAACCTAAGAGTGGCCGTCCTGCAAAGATGACTGAAGGAGCACAGCGCAGAATGCTCAATGAGGCTAAGAAGAATCCTAGAGTGTCAGCTAAAGACTTACAGAAATCTCTGGAAGATGCTAACATCTCTGTTGACGAGTCTACGATACGTAAAACGCTAAACAAGAATGGTGTTCATGGGAGGACACCACAGAAGAAGCCACAGCTGTCCCAAAAAAAACATTGCTGCACGTCTGAAGTTTGCAAATTAGCATCTGGATGTTGCACAGCGCTTCTGGCAAAATATTCTGTGGACAGATGAAGCTAAAGTTGTGTTGTTTGTAATGAACACACATTACTATGTGTGGAGATAAAAAGACAGGACAGCGACATCAAACCCTCATCCCAACTGTAAAGTCTGGTGGAGGGTGCATCGTGGTTTGGGTCTGCTTTGCTGCCTCAGGGCCTGGACAGCTTGCTATTGTCGATGGAAAAACTAATTCCCAAGTTTATCAATACTTTTTGCAGGAGAATGTAAGGCTCCTGAGTGGCGCAGCAGCCTAAGGCACTGCATCTCAGTGCTAGAGACATCACTGCAGTCCCTGGTTTGAATCCCAGCTGTATCACATCCGGCCGTGATTGGAAGTCCTGACCTCAACCCAATTGAGATGCTGTGGCATGACCTCAAGAGAGCGGTTCACACCAGACATCACAAGAATATTGCTGAAATGAAACAGTTTTGTAAATGGTCAAAATTCCTCCTGACCGTTGTGCAGATCTGATCCACAACTACAGAAACCATTTGGCTGAGGTTGTTGCTTCAGGAGGGTCAACCTGTTATTAAATCCAAGGTTTCACACACATTTTCCAACCTGCACTGTGAATATTTACACAGTATGTTCAATAAAGACATGAAAACATATAATTGTTTGTGTGTTATTAGTTTAAGCATACTGTGTTTTTCTATTGTTTTGACTAAGATGAAGATCAGATCCAATTGTACGACCAATTTAAGCAGAAATCCAGGTCATTCCAAAGGGTTCACATAATTTTTCTTGCCACTGTATATCTGAACTTGTCCAATAAGAACACAGATCTTCGTATTCCGTTGCAAAACGTTTTGTTACAGTGTGCCCTACTAAACATAACGCAGGTGCACCAGACCACCCCATCAGTCTGCTAAGTGTGTTATTCCCCTCCAGTTCTGGCTGTGGGAATAAGAACTCAGTCATAATAACAGTCAGTCAGGATTACACACAGACAGAGACAAGGGAGAGAAGGAAAGGAGATCACTGGTTCCGTCTGTCCTGTCAGGGACAAGGTGGAGAGAGAGGGACAGGGAGAAAGAGAAACATGGGAGTGAGCGAAGGATAGGGGAGAGAGCGAGACAGAAGGGGAGGGGGGAGAGGGAGTGTGAGAGAGAATAAGAAAAATAGAGAGAAAGGAAGAGGCGGATTAATGTATGTAGGTCAGTCATCTCGGGGTCACGGCTTCTGTCATTCTGCACTCTCTCTCTCTCTCTCTCTCTCTCTGTTTTTGTCTTCTGACCACCCACAGGAGATAAAAGATTAGACTTTCATTCTGCCAACATCTTATTCTTATTCACTCTTATACACATTCTAGTAACTTCCCTTTCTCTTTATCTCAGATACAGTACATTCTGCTTAGTGCTGACCCCATTTCCTGCTCTCCCTCTCCCTCTTCATTCAGGATACTGCTAATCTGACCTAACATTCCGACAGAGGCCCGGGTTTGATCAATTGTTTATTATTTGATGGTCAACGGAAAATTCCTAGACTGACTTCAGTCAAACAGTCAAAAAATGTAGTACTGTTAACCAAGGAACTGTAGTAAAAGGACTATAATGTACCAAGAGTTATAGCTTCGCTTGCTCTAGTCGTCAAATGGTCTTTCCGTCCTCTCTTCAGGAGAGATCAACTTTTGTCTGGACTGTACTGTCTGGATGCACTTTGAGATATTTGGAGATTCTCCTTCATGTAAGGAAAAGGCAGAAGAAAAAAAAGAGTTTGGATAGTTCCTGGAATAGAATTTTAGCACCGTGCACACAACACATGCACACACGCCTGCCAGAGCAGAGGACATCTGGTAAGGATCAGGACCGGCCAGTCAGGGAGCGTCCTGTCAGCCAGGGAAGAGCTAGGGCGGGAGGATTCCTAACAGGGATGGAAAGCTAGGACACACACACGGGCGGCCAGGCCGACACACACACACACACCCACTGTGTACACTACATCTTAAGTAAAAGGTCACATTTCCAGAAGTTGAAGGGAAATAAAAGGCCACAGGTGAATATATACTGTCCTATGCCGAGGAGTCTGGCCAAGAGTAAACATCTGAACAAATAGCGGCTGAACAGGCTGAACCAGGCCAGAGGGCAGGGGCGGTGGTGAACTAGAGAAAGTAGCCTCCATCCATCAGGGAGACCGGCAGAGGAGTCACAGGGATTCGTTTTTTATTAAGTATTTATTAAGGATCCCCATTACTCTTCCCAGTGTCCAGCAACATTAAGGCAGTTATATACCATTTAAAATATTACAAGAATTACATTTCATAACACTTTTTACAACACATTAACTGTGTGCCCTCAGGCCACTACTTTACTACCACACAAACTGCATGACCAAAAGTATGTGGACACCTGCTCATCGAACGTCTCATTCCAAAATTATGGGCATTATAAAAACCCTTTGTTGCTATAACAGCTTCCACTAGATGTCTTTCCACTAGATGTTGGAACATCGCTGTGGGGACTGGCTCACAGTCAGTGTTCTAATTCAGCCCAAAGGTGTTCGATGGGGTTGACGTCAGGGCTCTATGCAGGCGAGTCAAGGTCTTCAAAACTGATCTCAACAAACCATTTTTGTATGGACCACGCTTTGTGCATTGTCATGCTGAAACAGGAAAGGGCCTTCCCCAAACTGTTGCCACAAAGTTGGAAGCACTGAATCACATAGAATTGTATTGTTTGTGTCAAGTGTTAAGATTTCCCTGCACTGGAACTGAGGGGCCTAAACCAAAACATGAAAAACAGCCCCAAACCATTACTCCTCCTCCACCAAACTTTACAGTTGGCATTATGCATTCGGGCAGGTAGCGCTCTCATGGCATCCGCCAAACACAGATTTGTCCGTCGGACTGCCAGATGATTAAGCGTGAAAAATCATTCCAGAGAACGTGTTTCCACTGCTCCAGAGTCAATGGCGGCGAGCTTTACACCACTCCAGCCGAAGCTTGGCATGGTGCATGGTGATCTTAGGCTTGTGTATGGCTGCTCGGCCATGGAAACCCATTTCATGAGGCTCCCAAACAAACAATTATTGTGCTGGCATTGCTTCCAGAGACCGTTTGGAGCTCGGTAGTGAGTGTTGCAACCGAGGACAGACGCTTTTTAAGCGCTACGGCGACGCTCAATCAGGCCTTTGTGGCAGAGGGTCCAGACGAAAGCCACTCCTCAGTAAAAGGCACAACAGCCCGCTTGGAGTTTGCCAAAGGCACCTAAAGACTCTCAGACCATGAGAAACAAGATTCTCTGGTCGGATGAAACCAAGATTGAACTCTTTGGCCTTGATGCCAAGCATCACATCTGGTAGAAACCTGGAACCATCCCTACGGTGAAGCATGGTGGTGGCAGCATCATGCTGTGTCTTTTTTTCAGCGGCAGGGACTGGGAGACTAGTCAGGATCGAGGGAAAGATGAACGGAGCAAAGTACAGAGAGATCCTTGATGAAAACCTGTTCCAGAGCATTCAGGACCTCAGACTGGGGCGAAGGTTCAACTTCTAATAGGACAACAACCCTAAGCACACAGCCAAGACAATGCAGGAGTGGCTTCGAGAGTCTCTGAATGTCCTTTAGTGTCCCAGCCAGAGCCTGCTCTAACATTTCTGGAGAGACCTGAAAATAGCTGTGTAGCAACGCTCCCCATCCAACCTGACAGAGCTTGAGAGGATCTGCAGAGAAGAATGGAAAAAACTCCCCACATACAGGTGTGCCAAGCGTGTAGCGTCATATCTGAGAAGACTCGATGCTGTAATCGGTGTCAAAGGTGCTTCACCAAAGTACTGAGTAAAAGGTCTGAATAGAGTCTGTAGAGTGCGTTTAGGATGCGGGTGTTTGATTAGTTGTGTACTGTGGGTCAAAGTCAAGGGAAGATGGGCACGGCCGGAACATGGAGGCCTAGAAGTGTGGACAAACCGAGGGTTTACTCAGTCACGAGCGAATGAGTAAGGCAGAATGAAAGCTGATGGATGCTGAACGACGTTGCTCAACGAAGAAGGGAGACTTGCACAAGAAAAGGAGTGGTTTGCTGACAGGGGAGTCCGTGTGTGTAAGTCTTCAGAAGGTTGACAAACATGCATTCGGTGCTATTGTAAGCAGAAGACCGTGGGCAATTAATAAAGAGATGCTTATTTCTCACACAAGCATGACAGCGCATCTTACTGATCACACAAGCATTTCTGTAGAGTGTAGAGACACTGCTTCAATGTTCAAGAATCTCCATGGGAATGTTTCTAAGTTCCGAGAAAGTAGCCTGTGAAAAGGCACTCATGTTTACCTCACCAACTCAATTGATTAGATCGCTGCGACATGTTTGTTTACTATGTCCCACTCTTCCTGAATTGATTGGGTGTGGATGATGATCAAGTGTATGATGACACAATAGTCAGTACTGTCTGGTCTAATTCACGCACTTAAAGAGAAGATGCCTGGTTATCCCTACTTCGTCTGATCTGGCGGACTCGGTAAACACAAATGCTTTGTTTGTAAATAATATCTGAGTGCTGGAGTGTGCCCCTAGATATCCTTGAATTTAAAAAACAAGAAGGTCATGCTGTCTTGTTTGCTTGATAAAAGGGATTTGAAATGATTTACTCTTTTACTTTACATTTTAGAAATTACATTTACTTTTGATACTTAAATATATTTAAAACCACATACTTTTACACCTTAACTAAAGTAGGATTTTACTGGGTGACTTTCACTTTTACGTGAGTCAAGGTATCTTTACTTTTACTCAAGTACGACAATTGGATACTTTCCCCACCACTATCTCTGTGTTATGACTCTTTCTTTCATCCCACTCTTTCTTTCATATTCCCAGTTGCCTTGCCATGATTAAATGCAGTGGTAAGTGCTTTCAGTTTTGATTGATGCTGCCATCAATCCACCGTTTCTGGTTAGGGGAGGTTTTAATAGTCATAGCGGGTACAACATCTCCGATACACTTCCTTATAAACTCACTCACAGAGTCAGCGTATAAGTCAATGTTGCTCTCTGAGTCTACCCGGAACATATCCCAGTCCACGTGATCGAAGCAATCTTAAAGCGTGGAAACCAATTGGTCAGACCAGCGTTGGATAGACCTAAGTACGGGCGCTTCCTGTTTTAGTTTCTGCCTATAGCAGGGGAGCAACAAGATGGAGTCATGGTCAGATTTGCCATTAGGAGGGCAAGGGAGGGCTTGTGTGCATCGCGGAAGTTAGAGAAACAATGTTACTCGCTCGTGTACTGCAATTGATATGCTGATAGAATTTAGGTAGCCTTGTTCTCAAATTAGATTTGTTAAAATCCCCAGCTACAATAAATGTAGCCTCAGGATATATTGTTTCCAGTTTGCATAAAGTCCAGTGAAGTTCCTTGATGGCCATCTTGGTATCACTTGCGGAGGGATATACACGGCTGTGACAATAAACAAGGAGAGTTCTCTTGGGAGGTAATACAGTCGGCATTTGATTGTGAGGAATTCTAGGTCAGGTGAACAAAAGGACTTGAGTTCCTGTATGTTGTTACAATTACACCATGAGTCAATCATGAAACATACACCACCGCCCTTCTTCTTACCGGAGAGATGTTTATTCCTGTCGGCGCGATGCACTGAAAATCCCGTTGGCTGTACCGACTCCGACAGCATGTCCCAAGCTAGCCATGTTTCCGTGAAACAGAGAGTGTTACAATCCCGGATATCTCTTTGGAAAGCAACTCTTGCCCTGATTTCATCGACTTTGTTAACTAGGGACTGTACATTAGCGAGTAATATACTCGGAAGCGGGTGTTTGGTGTGCGGGCATCCGAAGCCTCACTAGAAGAACGCTCCGGCACCCTCTCCTCCGGCAGTGTTGTTTTGGGCCGGCCTCTGGAATCAGTTCAAATGCCCTGTGCAGACAAATGATCTGCTTTGGGGAAGTCATATTCCTGGTCATAATACTGGTTGTGCTGGTAAGTTGAAGACTCTCTGATATCCAATAGTTATTTGCGGTTGTATGTAATGACACTTAAGATTTTCTGGGCTAACAATGTAAGAAATAATACATTTAAAAAACAAAATACTGCACAGTTTCCTAAGGACAAGAAGCGAAGCTGCCATCTCTATCGGCGCGATGTTACTGATTTTGATGGACCAAATTTGGGAGTCTGGCTCATGGACTACAAGTGGTGAAAGTAAGAACTACAATTGAAGACAAAAATGCAGTCAAAGAAGAGAATAATTATTCTGACAAAAATTTTATTGCGAGGACCTAGGGACATACTAAGGTAAAAAAAGGAACGTGAGCAAGTGTTTAAATGATCATTCAAATGAGTGCAAGATTTGAGTAACTTGATAAAATGATGGAAGAGAACACTGGAATTGAAGAGCAACCATTGGTATAGTACTAGAGTTAGAGGCTACAGAAGAGGATTTAGATTCCCATGTACTATAGGGACTTTACTGTCAGTTTTATGTTCCTACTATGTTTGGTTGAAGTTTGGCCGAACAGTTTCAATCAATCCAAATGGAGAAAGCCCATTAAAACCACTGACAAATCATTTGTTGCCACACTAGTGTCACACACAACCCATAAAGCATATTTGGAACTTTATCATTCAGAATGATAAAAAACGTAAACATTTTGAAAATACAGTGATATGGTATCTTGGCTATATCGCCCAGCCCTAATTTGGTGCTATGCTAACACAACAGAGATCCAATGAAATTTTATGTAATTCTATGCACAAGACATTCTGTACACCACACTCCTTTACAGGCCCAATAATTCTCTTCCGACCCTGTTCTGTCTTTCTCTTTCATGGTGACTTCACCACACCATACACTATTATTGGTGACAATCAGATCCCCTCATCATTCTGTCACTGTCCCTAGTGTCTGGCTGCTCTCCCTCCATGGTCACCTTGGCAACCGGCATCATTATCCTCTCTCCCTCAGTTTCTCACCTTGCCTCTCTCTCTCTCTCTCTCTCTCTCTCTCTCTCTCTCTCTCTCTCTCTCTCTCTCTCTCTCTCTCTCTCTCTCTCTCTCTCTCTCTCTCTCTCTCTCTCTCTCTCTCTCTCTCTCTCTCTTCTCTCTCTCTCTCTCTGCCTCTTTGCATCCCTCTCTCGTCACCCTCAATTTCCCCTCCCTCTCTCCCTCACTTTGCCTTTCTCTCTCTTTGCCTCACTTTCTCACCCCCCTTTACATCGCCTCTCCATCCCTCAGTTTGATCTTTCCCTTGCCCCTTGCACTCTCCCTCTATATTAAAAATGGCATAAATGCCAAAATGCCATATCATAACCATATGCCCTGTCCCCTCTGTTTCACCAGGATACTCAGCCCACCAATGTCTATCCAGATGACAACGGCTCAGTGTTGACGGACGACACCTCCAGCCAATCATCAGCCGCAGCTGACAATGAGGAGAGGAGGAGTGCCTTAGAGAAGAGCATGCAAGTGGTTCCCCTTTAGTTACACAGCACAACACTACACTTCGCTCTATAACGGATCCAAAGTGTGATGTACAACACAGCATTGCCATACGTACCAACACACCGCCAGCAGTTACATGAGAATGTCACTGTGTCAAGACTGTTTGCAAATACTTTGTTTTGATGGGGATGACAGGGGGCACCAAAAGTCTGCAATATTTGTCATCCTCTGCCTCTCTGTCCAGGTACGTACTGAAGGAACTCATAGAGACAGAGAAACTGTATGTGGAAGACCTGAGGTACATAGTAGAGGTGAGAGTACAGTATTATATGCGTATTCAATGACAGACATAAAAAACAGTGGCTTTATGAAGTTTGAAAACCCACCCAGGTATTATATCACCTGGCCTTGAAAACATTGTCATCACAATACCTTCAGTGTCTTTCAACACTGCTTGGTCTGGCTCCAAAAACAGCCATTTCTGTTATTGGGTTGATTTAATGAACGTCTGGACACACCTACTCATTCAAGGGTTTTTCTTTATTTGTACTATTTTCTACATTGTAGAATAATAATGAAGACATCAAACTATGAAATAACACATGTGGAATCATGTAGTAACCCATTTTTTTTTAACAAATCAAAATATATTTCAGATTTGAGATTCTTCAAAGTAGCCAACCTTTGCCTTGATGACAGCTTTGCACACTCGTGGAAATCTTTCAACCAGCTTTACCTGGAATGCTTTTTCCAACAGTCTTGAAGGACTTCCCACATATGTTGTGAACTTGTTGGCTACTTTCCCTTCACTCTGCCGTCCAACTCATCCTAAACCATCTCAGTTGGGTGATTGTGGAGGCCAGGCCATCTGATGTAGCACTCCATCACACTACTTCTAGGTCAAATAGCCCTCACACAGCCTGGAAGTGTGTTGGGTCATTGTCCTGTTGAAAAACCAATAATAGTGAGACTAAGTACAAACCAGATGGAATGGGGTATCGCTGCAGAATTCTGTGGTTGCTATGCAGGTTAAGTGTGCCTTGAATTCTAAATAAATCACTGACAGTGTCACCAGCAAAGCACCCCCACACCATCACACCTCCTCCTCCATGCTTCAAGGTGGAACTACACATTCAGAGATCCTCCGTTCACCTTCTCTGTGTCTCACAAAGACTAGGCGGTTGGAACCAGAAGTCTCAAATTTGTACTCATCGGACCAAAGGACCGGACCAAGCAAGTCTCTTCTTCTTATTGGTGTCCTTCAGACTGGGATTCTTTGCAGCAATTCCACCTTGAAGTCCTGATGTTGAGATGTGTCTGTTACTTGAACTCTGGGAAGCATTTATTTGGGCTGCAATTTCTGAGGCTGGTAACTAATGAACTTGTCCTCTGCAGCAGAGGTAACTCTGGGTCTTCCTTTCCTGTGGCGGTCCTCATCAGAGCCAGTTTCATCATAGCGCTTGATGGTGTTTGAGACTGCACAATGAAGAAACTTTCAAAGTTCTTCAAATGTTCCGCATTGACTGACCTTCATGTCTTAAAGTAATGATGGACTGTCGTTTCTCTTTGCTTATTGACGCTATGCTTACCATAATATGGACTTATTCTTTTACCAAATAGGGTTATCTTCTGTATACCAACCCTACCTTGTCACAACACAACTGATTGTCTCAAACGCATTAAGAAGGAAAGAAATTCCCCAAATGACCTTTTAACAAGGCACACCTGTTAATTGAAATTCATTCCAAGTGACGCAGGTTGAGAGAATGCCAAGAGTGTGCAAAGCTGTCATTAAAGCAAAGGGTGGCTACTTTGAAGAATCTAAAATCTATTTTGATTTGATTAACACTTTTTTGGTTACTACATGATTCCATATGTGTTATTTCATAGTTTTGATGTCTTCACTACTATTCTGCAATGTATGAAATAGCAAAAATAGAGAAAAACCCTGGAATGAGTAGGTGTGTCCAAACATTTGAATGGCACTGTATATTACGGTAATACGTAGGCTTTAGCTCAGAGGGTTAACACTGTCTTGTTGTGCGTGGGAAACCAGGGTTTGAATCCCAGTCAGTATATATATACAGTATATCTGATCTGAGGTTGTGTGTGTGTGTGTGTGTCACCACTACAGGGCTACATGGCCACTATGAATACCAAGGGCATACCTGAGGACATGAAGGGGAAAGACAAGATTATATTTGGAAACATTCACCAAATGTTCGACTGGCATAAAGAGTGAGTGTCGAAGATGTACTGTGCAGAGTGTGATTGTGTGTGATAGTGTGTGTGTGTAACCTGTCTCTCTTTGTCTAGCTACTTCCTGGGGGAACTGGAGAAGTGTATAGCAGAACCAGAGAGACTGGCTCAACTTTTCATAAAGCATGTGAGTCTACTTACACCATCACTCAGAGACAGTGGGCCACAGGCAGCGGGCGAGTAGCTGTTTCCTGTTTCTGTTTGGTGTGAGTTGAGGTAAATAGCTGTGAGGATACACATGAAGAGCTCCTGTTAACCCTCCAATGTGCCGTGCCGCTGTCTAGATTTCTGTCAGCTGCTAGCATTCGCTCCTACACTTCCCTGTTATAGATAGGTCTCAGACGTGCGCGCGCACACACACACACACACACCAGCGTTTCCCCCTCCACATCCTTGTTATTGATAGCTAGGGTCTTAGACCTGCCTGTGTTTTTCTTGCCACAGACAGACTGGCTAGCCTCCAGACCAGACAAGACTTGACCAGTCAGTCAGGAAGTGTGTGTGTATGTGCATGCCCTTGTGTGTGTGTGTGTGTGTATGTGCATGCCCTTGTGTGTGTGTGTGTGTGTGTGTGTGTGTGTGTGTGTGTGTGTGTGTGTGTGTGTGTGTGTGTGTGTGTGTGTGTGTGTGTGTGTGTGTGTGTGTGTGTGTGTGTGTGTGTGTGTGTGCGTGTGTGTGTGTGTGTGTGTGTCTGGACCCGGGCGGTCAGGAAGCAAGTGGAGAATAACAGTCTGAAGAAACAGGCAGAAGAAAAGCCACATAAAAAAGTCCCAGAAATAATAAACACGTGGCTATTTGATATGGAGGTCATTTTCCTCCAACCCCAAAGACGACCTATTTCTGCCCCTGTATCTGTGGTCTGATACGGAGAAAAATTAACAGGAGAAGAAAGACGTAGCGTACAGATATACTGCAGAGTTTATTGTTCTTAGAATAGAAAATAACTTAATGAGCAGAACTTTAGATGTGGTACATGATGTGTTCCGTGCAGAGAATTACATATATGTTAATGAAGACAGAGTGGTCATGTTGGGTTAATTTAACAAACTTGGAGTAAAATAGATTGAGTTAATGAGTTCTCTCTCTCTCCCTCTCCCTCCCTCTCTCCCTGTCCTTTAACTCTCCCTCCCTCTCTCCCTGTCCGTTAAAACTCTCCCTCCCTCTCTCCCTGTCTGTTAAAACTCTCCCTCCCTCTCTCCCTGTCCGTTAAAACTCTCCCTCCCTCTCTCCCTGTCTGTTAAAACTCTCCCTCCCTCTCTCCCTGTCCTTTAAAACTCTCCCTCCCTCTCTCCCTGTCCGTTAAAACTCTCCCTCCCTCTCTCCCTGTCTGTTAAAACTCTCCCTCCCTCTCTCCCTGTCCGTTAAAACTCTCCCTCCCTCTCTCCCTGTCCGTTAAAACTCTCCCTCCCTCTCTCCCAGTCCGTTAAAACTCTCCCTCCCTCTCTCCCTGTCCGTTAAAACCCTCCCTCCCTCTCTCCCTGTCCTTTAAATCAATTGAAAAGGACTTGAAGACGTGATGATGTTAAAAGGGCTATTAGGGGAATAAAGCAGCTCGTAACTACATCTAATGGTGTCAAGCTGTGACAACAAGCACACTGGGAACATGGCCTGTAGAAAAAGTCCAGGAGAACTTTCATATAGAATGCTTCATTTCAGCCTAGTCATGTATGGTTCAGCCTAGTCATGTTATGGTTTGCTGGTTCAGTCACTGGTTGAGCTATGTTACTGGTTGAGCAGCCTAGTCATGTATGTTACTGGTTGAGCAGCCTAGTCATGTGTGTTACTGGTTGAGCAGCCTAGTCATGTATGTTACTGGTTGAGCAGCCTAGTCATGTGTGTTACTGGTTGAGCAGCCTAGTCATGTATGTTACTGGTTGAGCAGCCTGAGCAGCCTAGTCATGTATGTTACTGGTTGAGCAGCCTAGTCATGTATGTTACTGGTTGAGCAGCCTAGTCATGTGTCATGTTACTGGTTGAGCAGCCTGAGCAGTCATGCATGTTACTGGTTGATAGCCTAGTCATGTATGTTACTGGTTGAGCAGCCTAGTCATGTATGTTACTGGTTGAGCAGCCTAGTCCATGTTACTGGTTCATGTCATGTTACTGGTTGAGCAGCCTAGTCATGTATGTTACTGGTTGAGCAGCCTAGTCATGTATGTTACTGGTTGAGCAGCCTAGTCATGCATGTTATGGTTTAGTGTCATGCATGTTAGTGGTTGAGCAGCCTAGTCATGCATGTTAGTGGTTGAGCAGCCTAGTCATGCATGTTAGTGGTTGAGCAGCCTAGTCATGCATGTTAGTGGTTGAGCAGCCTAGTCATGCATGTTAGTGGTTGAGCAGCCTAGTCATGCATGTTAGTGGTTGAGCAGCCTAGTCATGTATGTTACTGGTTGAGCAGCCTAGTCATGCATGTTAGTGGTTGAGCAGCCTAGTCATGTGTGTTACTGGTTGAGCAGCCTAGTCATGTATGTTACTGGTTGAGCAGCCTAGTCAGTGTATGTTACTGGTTGAGCAGCCTAGTCATGCATGGCGAAAACAGAGTCTTTAATCCAGTAGTGGTTGAGCAGCCTAGTCATGACACCTGTTACTGGTTGAGCAGCCGGTGAATTCTAGTCATAGGGACTCTAATCAGGGGAAAGGATGTTACTAAATGATTGATTGGTTGAGCAACCTAGTCATGTATGTTACTGGTTGAGCAGCCTAGTCATGATGTTACTGGTTGAGCAGCCTAGTCATGCATGTTAGTGGTTGAGCAGCCTAGTCATGTATGTTACTGGTTGAGCAGCCTAGTCATGTATGTTACTGGTTGAGCAGCCTAGTCATGTATGTTACTGGTTGAGCAGCCTAGTCATGTATGTTACTGGTTGAGCAGCCTAGTCATGTATGTTACTGGTTGAGCAGCCTAGTCATGTATGTTACTGGTTGAGCAGCCTAGTCATGTATGTTACTGGTTGAGCAGCCCTAGTCATGTATGTTACTGGTTGAGCAGCCTAGTCATGTATGTTACTGGTTGAGCAGCCTAGTCATGTATGTTACTGGTTGAGCAGCCTGAGCAGTCATGTATGTTACTGGTTGAGCAGCCTGTCATGGTTACTGGTTGAGCAGCCTAGTCATGTATGTTACTGGTTGAGCAGCCTAGTCATGTATGTTACTGGTTGAGCAGCCTAGTCATGTATGTTACTGGTTGAGCAGCCTAGTCATGTATGTTACTGGTTGAGCAGCCTAGTCATGTATGGTTCAGCAGCCTGGTTGAGCAGCCTAGTCATGTATGTTACTGGTTGCAGCCTAGTTGAGCAGCAGCCTAGTCATGTATGTTACTGGTTGAGCAGCCTAGTCATGTATGTTACTGGTTGAGCAGCCTAGTCATGTATGTTGCTGGTTGAGCAGCCTAGTCATGTATGTTACTGGTTGAGCAGCCTAGTCATGTATGTTGCTGGTTGAGCAGCCTAGTCATGTATGTTACTGGTTCAGCAGCCTAGTCATGTATGTTACTGGTTGAGCAGCCTAGTCATGTATGTTACTGGTTGAGCAGCCTAGTCATGTATGTTACTGGTTGAGCAGCCTAGTCATGTATGTTACTGGTTGAGCAGCCTAGTCATGTATGTTACTGGTTGAGCAGCCTAGTCATGTATGTTACTGGTTGAGCAGCCTAGTCATGTATGTTACTGGTTGAGCAGCCTAGTCATGTATGTTACTGGTTGAGCATAGTCATGTATGTTACTGGTTGAGCAGCCTAGTCATGTTACTGGTTGAGCAGCCTATGTTACTGGTTACTGGTTGAGCAGCCTAGTCATGTATGTTACTGGTTGAGCAGCCTAGTCATGTATGTTACTGGTTGAGCAGCCTAGTCATGTATGTTACTGGTTGAGCAGCCTAGTCATGTATGTTACTGGTTGAGCAGCCTAGTCATGTATGTTACTGGTTGAGCAGCCTAGTCATGTATGTTACTGGTTGAGCAGCCTAGTCATGTATGTTACTGGTTCAGCAGTTACTGTATGTTACTGGTTGAGCAGCCTAGTCATGTCATGTTACTGGTTTAGTCTGGTTACTGGTTGAGCAGCCTAGTCATGTATGTTACTGGTTGAGCAGCCTAGTCATGTATGTTCATGTATGTTACTGGTTGAGCAGCCTAGTCATGTATGTTACTGGTTGAGCAGCCTAGTCATGTATGTTACTGGTTGAGCAGCCTAGTCATGTATGTTACTGGTTTAGTCATGTATGTTACTGGTTGAGCAGCCTAGTCATGTCATGTATGTTACTGGTTGAGAGCAGTCATGTATGTTGCTGGTTGAGCAGCCTAGTCATGTATGTTACTGGTTGAGCAGCCTAGTCATGTATGTTACTGGTTGAGCAGCCTAGTCATGTCATGTTACTGGTTGAGCAGCCTAGTCATGTATGTTACTGGTTGAGCAGCCTAGTCATGTATGTTACTGGTTGAGCAGCCTAGTCATGTATGTTACTGGTTGAGCAGCCTAGTCATGTATGTTACTGGTTGAGCAGCCTAGTCATGTATGTTACTGGTTGAGCAGCCTAGTCATGTATGTTACTGGTTGAGCAGCCTAGTCATGTATGTTACTGGTTGAGCAGCCTAGTCATGTATGTTACTGGTTGAGCAGCCTAGTCATGTATGTTACTGGTTGAGTCATGTATGTTACTGGTTGAGCAGCCTAGTCATGTATGTTACTGGTTGAGCAGCCTAGTCATGTATGTTACTGGTTGAGCAGCCTAGTCATGTATGTTACTGGTTGAGCAGCCTAGTCATGTATGTTACTGGTTGAGCAGCCTAGTCATGTATGTTACTGGTTGAGCAGCCTAGTCATGTATGTTACTGGTTGAGCAGCCTAGTCATGTATGTTACTGGTTGAGCAGCCTAGTCATGTATGTTACTGGTTGAGCAGCCTAGTCATGTATGTTTGAGCAGCCTAGTCATGTATGTTACTGGTTGAGCAGCCTAGTCATGTATGTTACTGGTTGAGCAGCCTAGTCATGTATGTTACTGGTTGAGCAGCCTAGTCATGTATGTTACTGGTTGAGCAGCCTAGTCATGTTATGTTACTGGTTGAGCAGCCTAGTCATGTATGTTACTGGTTGAGCAGCCTAGTCATGTATGTTACTGGTTGAGCAGCCTAGTCATGTATGTTACTGGTTGAGCAGCCTAGTCATGTATGTTACTGGTTGAGCAGCCTAGTCATGTATGTTACTGGTTGAGCAGCCTAGTCATGTATGTTACTGGTTGAGCAGCCTAGTCATGTATGTTACTGGTTGAGCAGCCTAGTCATGTATGTTACTGGTTGAGCAGCCTAGTCATGTATGTTACTGGTTGAGCACTGTCATGTATGTTACTGGTTGAGCAGCCTAGTCATGTATGTTACTGGTTGAGCAGCCTAGTCATGTATGTTACTGGTTGAGCAGCCTAGTCATGTATGTTACTGGTTGAGCAGCCTAGTCATGTATGTTACTGGTTGAGCAGCCTGAGCAGTCATGTATGTTACTGGTTGAGCAGCCTAGTCATGTATGTTACTGGTTGAGCAGCCTAGTCATGTATGTTACTGGTTGAGCAGCCTAGTCATGTATGTTACTGGTTGAGCAGCCTAGTCATGTATGTTACTGGTTGAGCAGCCTAGTCATGTATGTTACTGGTTGAGCAGCCTAGTCATGTATGGTATCATGCTTCTATGGTAGCGCTTGGTTCTGCACCTTATGGATTCCAACATTGTTGAGGACCGGGTAACAGGTCCAGAGATGGAGGAGCGTTCCGGGGGCAGAATGTGTCGGTAGAGGCCCTGTTTGTATGTGGTTTACACCGTCACCATATCCTCCTGTGGGACGGAGCTATATTTCAGCTTCCTAATGGAGGAACAGGGGTCTACTGGCATTCTTGGAGATCACATCCACCTGTTCTGTCCAATGGAGATCTGCCTGGATGAGAATGCCTCAGACTATTATGGTTTCAACTCTCAGGAGCTCTGAGTTATTTATGTGCAGGTGGTGGTAGATCCGGTGGTGTTCTGGAGATGAAGGTGTGAAGTACTTTGCATTCCTGCGGGTGGAGAATCATGTGACTGTCTATGGACTAGGTGCTGTTGCGGTGACCTGACTGTATCATCGCCACACCGGCAGCCCTGACCGCAGTAAAATTCCACGTGACCGTGGAGTCACGGTAATCTTCTCTTAGGCACTCTGGACATGATTTGGTAGTAGCGAACTTGCTAACGACCATCCGGTCCTAATGGCCTGGTACTCAGGGCTCTAGTGTTCCTCCAACCACTCTGACATCAATGGGAATACAATCGAAAATCACTTCAAAACACCTATCATCATCAAAACAGTTTCATGCTTTTAAAACGTACCTCACTGTGATGATCATTTTGAAGAAGTACAACAGCAAGGTTGAAACTGAGTGGAAAACATGGTGATTGTAGAGGTTGTTTCAAAGCCTTGCACAACAAAATGTACAGCGCTTCCTAAGGTGATGATGAATTCAAAACACCCCTACACATATTAGAGTTTCTGCATATGCAAAAGCTTATGAGCCCAAGCCTGGGGAAAAAAAGAATGAAATTGATACAATACATAGCTTACCGCATATTACGCATGGCAGAAAAACATCAAACTAAAGTGAATTAAGATGTCTTCGGTACATAATTGGTCTAGCCTATAAATTAGAGTAATCGCCTTTGAATGTGGACTGTATTATTATGCATACTGGATGGACTGGTTACCTTATGCTACGCTCTAAAATGTGTATCTATGAGTCTGGGAGAGAACTATAGCCCTACGCATGCTGTAGGTTCATTGATTGTGCGGAGCGGCTTACAGGTAGCCTACAATTACAGTGAATTTGTATTTGATTTGGAATAGCCTGGTAATAGGGGAGTTTTAATATTTGAATAATTAAGTGGGTGGCACATTAACGTTAGCGACACAGAATATCTCTCCACCATGCGTTTCCATATCCTCCTCTCTCTCATTTATTCATTTCTTCAGTGTGCAGAGGGGGTGTCAACAGTTTAGTGAAATCTCTTTTGCTGGCGAAAATGTGTTGCGATCGATGTTCCCAAACATATTTCACTTGGTTTCCCAAAGGAAGGACTGGGTAGGTGCAGGAACATGGTTGGAGAGCCCATGGCATACAGCGTTTGAGCGGAATACCAGCTGTCACACAGCGAGAGCATTCTCCTCCAACGGTGGTTGATGTGTGGAGAGAAACAAGTTTTCCTATATTTATTTCTCAGCTGCTCATATAAGCACAGCTCCGCTATAAAACCAAAGTAGCTCACCAGGCATCATTAAAAAATGATGCACAGCTCTGCTATAAAACTCAAGTAGCTTACCAAGTATCATTGAAAAACGGACCGGCGTGCAGCCTTCATTTGCTTTTCGAAGGCATACTGATTACATGTCTTTTTCCCCTGCTCTGTTCTTGCCCATTCGAAATCTAAACTAATTTGACATATTAGTATAGATTAAATACAAAATAGTCTGAATGGGTGAGAATATGATCACTTGATGAGTGAACAGCTGTGCATCTCGATGCAAGAAACAGAGCTCAAACTTTTTGCGGATTTCTCAACTCATCAATAGTCTGTAGTCGCATCATGCAGCCCATATATGTGTTGATTTCTAAGACATTCTAAGGTTTGTATCATTCACAACTAAAGTTGGCAAATAACTCTAAATCTAGCATTTCGAATGATAACCATTTTTTTATTCAACAAATATATTATTTTTGTACTTTTTACCCGTTTTTGTACTTTTTCTCCCCAATTTCATGATATACAATTGGTAGTTACAGTTTTGTACCATCACTGCAATTCCCGTACAGACTTGGGAGAGACGAAGGTCGAGAGCCATGCGTCCTCCGAAACACGACCCTGACAAGCCGCACTGCTTCGAATGATCACGTTTACGCTCAACATAGCCACTTCATATGCGCTCTCGCTCCAGAATGGGAAGAATCTCCTTTCTATTTCATTCAGCTAAGTTCAATTACGTTCTTCTTAATTATAACATCGTATAATATCAAGGCACAGGACCTTTAAGCATATCTTGTCTGCTAAATGAACAAGCCTACAGCCTATGGCATGGAACATAGCCAATAACATACCAACTCATATTCTGTTCTTCTGAAAATCCATGTTCTTCATATCATAATGTTTCTTTAGACCTGACTAAAATAAATAACAGATTTATTGTGATGATGTATGTTACATTTACTTATTCGTTTTTTAAATGTAGATGTTCCAGCAGCTTGTTTGCATGGAGGCCTGGGATGCTAAACATGTCAATGTTAATTAACAGTCAAATACCGCATTACAATAACCGTCTGACAAAATGTCATGCCAGCCACATTGACACAGTCTGGACCATGACTCCAGGTCGGACAGGTCTTGTTGGCTTGAAGAGGGTGTTGTCTGGGGTCTGTCCTCTAGTAGCTTCCAGTGTTCTACTGCTGCATCGCTTACTGCGGCGTCTATGTATGTTACGAATATCAGGGGTCCGAGCAACGTTCCCTGAGGGAGGCCACATGACACTCTGACACTGTCCGACATGGAGCCATGGTACTTAAATGCCTGGTGCCTGTTAGATAGGAAGTCACCATTTCACCTGATGGTTGAAGCCCCATTTCTAGGAGTCTGGCCACATTATGGCAGACCCTGTCAAAAGCCTTGCTATAGTCAGTGGTGACCAGATGAAGCCAGGCTTGTCGGAATGTTTGTACAGCCCATCGATGGTCATAGATTTGGGGAAGGATGTCTCCTACTGCCCACTGGGAGATGAAGCTCTTGGCTGCCTTGTCTAGAAGGGAGGTAAGGGAGATGGGTCTGATTTCAGCAAGGCTGGGTGGATTCATCTTTGAGAGCGGCATGACAGTAGCAGCTTTCCACTCCTTTGGGATCACATCTTGGTCGAGGGAAGCGTTTAGGATATCAGCCATGAGTCCAATTAGCCCGTAAACAAACTCTTTAATGAAGCTGCCAGGTATTCTGTCTGCTTTTGGGGTTTTCACCTTAACCAACTTCTCGTACATATCCCATGCTGGATGGTTGGGGCTGGTCTTGATGGTAGGTAACAGGGAAGCAGTATTGGTCGATGGGGGGTATGAACTGGATCACAGAGGCTAGTGCTTGGTTAATTTCATTGGCTATTCCTCTGCCATCACCTGGGCTAAGCCCCTCAATGTGTGATTTTATCACTGTAGAAGGCCTGCCTAGTTGTTCTGATGTTGCATTGTATTTTGTTCCTCAACTTGTTCCATAGGACAGTGTTCTTCTGGGAGAAGGCTTTCTGATGCTCTTGGATTAGGGCCTTGATCTCCGCTGTCATCCATGTTTTGTCGTGGTTTTGCAGCCTCGCTGTTTTGGTGGGGAAGTATTCGTCCATCTTGGATTAGAGAGATGTATGTGATATGTCACCAACCTCAGACTTCTAATCATGGGAGGTAATCCATTGTCCAAAGGAACAGATGTTTGAGTCAGGCAGTGGCTGGAAAACCCTTTTCACTGTCGTGATCTGGATGTTTCTTTCCTTGGGTTGGGTAGTGATGACATTATGGTCCCTTATGGCTAGTGGGTTCCAGATGGCAGGAACACAGTAGAAATGTGACAGATTGGTGATGACCAGGTCAAGGATTGCTTCTCATCTTGTTGGTTGATTAACCATCTGCTTTAAACTGTGACTTTTACATAGCCTCCCCACATCCTGCCTGTTGAAATCTCCTCCGATGGAAAAAGCAATGGCAGGGTATTTCACTTGTAGTGCACCAATAGTCTCCACTAAGTGATCAATGAAGATATCACCCTGTGGTGAGTCAGATAGGAAATACATTGCACATATTGCAATTCTGGAAAGGAAGGCGAGGGAGGTGATATGATCTGACCTTAACCACTATTCACTAGTTTGTAATGTCTAGCATGTCAGGGGAAACTTTGTTTTGGAACCATGTCTCAGATACAATTGCTATGTCTGATTTAGTGTCCTTGAGACACCATTCAAACCCGTCTAGCTTGTTGCAGAATCGATCCTCCAAATCGGCAGATTTGACACTAGTCTGTTTCCTGATCGCAAATTCTGCAGACTCTTTGGAATTGGCCATATGGAATATTCTCTTTTAGCCTTTTGGGCGTCCTAAAGATTGATGTGTGCAAACAACATTTTGTCATTTTTACAGATTTTAATGGTAGGGTTAATGCTATTAAGGTATTGGTGGAAGGAAATAAGTTAATCTTAGACCAGAACAGGCAAACATCATCGATATAGCATCCCTAACATGTCATCCGGTTAAAGAAGTGATCCAAAATGAAGTCATTTTCCCAAGTACAAACCAACATAGGAAGGGCTGTAGCTCCCATGGCACATCCTTTGACTTGTTCAAAAATACGGCCCTGAAAGACAAGTATGTTATTATTAAGAGTCCATTCAGTCAGTGAGACAATGAATTCTGTAGGAGGCATCTCAGTCTCAGGCCGGTTACTCAAACGGTGCATAGCTGCCAAACCTTGTTCATGTTCAACGGTGGTGTATAGAGACTGCATATCCATGGTGACTAAAAAGGGAAGCTGTACCTACACGGTTTAATTCCTTAACACATCTGGGGTGTCTTGAAGATGGGCTGGGAGTGATGCCAGAAAAGGCTTCATAAAGTAATCAGTGTACTTGGAGATGGGTTCTGTCAGACTTTCATTACCCCTAATGACTGGCCTGGCTGGGGGCGGGGGGGGGGGTGCTCAAGATCCTTGTGGACTTTTGGAAGAAGATAATAAGAAGCCATACGCGGGCTGACATTGAAAATACATTTGAACTCATTGTCTGAAATGAAATGTAGCCATTCTACTTAGCTGCTGTGTGGATCCCTTTCAATTCAGTCAGGGTCGGAAAACGCTGTTTAAAAGAGGACATCGCATTATCACATCTTTATACTCCCTGACGAAGGCCATGCGGGCGAAACGCGTCAGAGTTTTTCAAAATCTTTGTTTCTATTGACCATGCCATAGAAATAAAGGCATTTAAATGAATTATATGAAGAGTGCCTTGGTCCTCCTTTCATTTTTGATGATGAATGTACCCTTTTTACCAAAGCGCACCTTCTGTCTACCAAAACCTCATATTGTGTACCTTATAGCAGCGCTTCCCTTCCTTCATTTCTCGCTTTCCTCTTGGGCATCCTACGCAGTGACGTGCAGTCAGCTCAGGCAGCGTAGGCAATGCTCACCCTGGGATAATTTAATAAAAAATAAAAAAGGTGTTACGAAATGCTTATTTTCTGTTATTTCCTATTTTTTTCTCAATGATTCAGGTGTTTTTTTAATGCTCATAATCAAAACATTTGCTAATACTACATCAAAACCTTTGGAAAGGCACCAGGGTACGCATGCCTCCCTCCCCATCCGTTCAAATCCATGCACATTGTTGACGTGCACAGCCACCAGTCACTGTTAATGGACAGGGTCACCGCAGGCCTAGCTGCTTTTCCTAGCTGACATTCGTTGAATTGAGCAGATTTCATATTTTCCACATGGACATTGCGTAAACATGTTGTGTGGGTAAACTCATGCACATTTGGGCATGTCTACATCATTTGGCGCGTGCATTCCGAACAAAATGGACAATATACTGCACCTCAAAAAAAATCCAAGTTGGATTTCCAAGGATCCAGAAAGGGAGGCAAAAACCTGACCCTTGACCCTACATCACAGGAAGGGACAGAAAACCATCTTATTGTTCAAACAAGAGGGGCACAGGATGAACTCCCGAGTGGCGCAGCGGTCTAAGGCACTGCATCTCAGTGCAAGAAGCGTCACTACAGTCCCTGGTTTGAATCCTGGCTGTATCACATCCGGCCATGATTGGGAGTCCCACAATTGGACCAGCGTCGTCCGCGTTTGGCCGGGGTAGGCCGTCATCATAAATAAGAATTTGTTCTTAACTGACTTGCCTAGTTAAATTAAAATAAAATAATGGCTGTGTGGCTGCTCTACCAGTAAGCCGCCTATTGTCACGCCTTGGTCATTGTATCTTGTGTTTTTGTTATATGTTTGGGTAGGCCAGGGTGTGACATGGGTTTATATGTTGTATTTCATATTAGGGTTTGTATTAATTGGGAGTGTGTATTATTAGGGGTGTGTCTAGTTAGGCTTGGCTGCCTGAGGCGATTCCTAATTGGAGTCAGCTGATTCTAGTTGTCTCGGATTGGGAACCGTATTTAGGTAGCTTGAGTGCGCGTTGTATTTCGTGGGTGATTGTACCTGTCTCTGTGTTAGTCACCAGATAGGCTGTAATTAGTTTCACTCGTTTGTTGTTTTCGTATTTTCAGTTATTTCATGTACCGTATTTTCTTCATTAAAAGTCATGAGTAACCTACACGCTGCATTTCGGTCTGACTCTCTTCAAACAGCAGACGAACTACATTACACCTATACTGTTTCCACTGCCTGCTTTTCTCAACCGAGGACAACTTTTGGGTAGAAGGCGGCTGCAACCTCAACAACCTGAAGGGGTCAATGTAAATAGTCCGGGTGGCCATTTGATTCATTGTTCAGCAGTCTTATGTTTTGGGAGTAGAAACCGTTAAGGAGCCTTTTGGTCCTAGACTTGGCACTCCGGTACCGCTTGCAGTGCGGTAGCAGAGAGAACAGTCTTTGACTTGGGTGACTGGAGTCTCTGACAATTATTTGGGCCTTCCTCTGATACCACCTGGTATAGACGTCCTGGATGTCAGGAAGCTTGGCCCCAGTGATGCACTGGGCCATACGCACTACCATCTGTAGCGCCTTACGGTCAGATGCCGAGCAGTTACCATACCGGGCGGTGATGAATCACCCACCACCATTCACAGACCGAGCAGTGTGTGAACTGGCAGGATCTGAAGGAGGACGTTATGGACAACAGAAGCAAGGAGTATACTACGTGGGAGGAAATCGACAGGTGGGCGGCCGACCCAGAGCGAGTGCAGGAGCCCGCCTGGGATTCCCTACAGCAATGCGAAGAGGGCTATACACGGATGGAATCGAAAAGGAAAGCACGGCTATACAGAGCAAAAACCGTAGGTAACGGAGGAAAGCGCAGAGAGAGAGTGGCAGAGTCAGGAGTCAGACCTGAGCCTACTCTCCCTGTTAATTGTGAGGAGCAGCAATATGAGGACTTCTGGTCTTGGGAGATGATATTAGACGGAAAAGGACCCTGGGCGCAGCCGGGAGAATATCGCCGTCCCAATGAGGAAATAGAAGTAGCTAAAGCGGAGAGGCGCGAGTATGAGGAGGCAGCACTGCGACGCAGTTGGAAACCGGAAAGTCACCCCAAAAATTTATTGGGGGGGGGCTAAAAGGGAGAATAGTTATGCCAGGTAGGAAACCTGTGCATACTCCCTGTGCTCACCGTTGGGCTAGAGAGACCGGGCAGGCACCGTGTTATGCTATGGAGCGCACGGTGTTTCCAGTGCGGGTGCAGAGCCAGCTGCGACTCATACCAGCCCTTCCTATTGGCCGGGCTAGAGTGGGCATCGAGCCAGGTAAGCTTGGGCAGGCTCGGTGCTCAAGAGCTCCAGTGCGCCTGCACGGTTCCGGTCTATCCAGAGCCACCTCTACACACCAGTCCTCCGGTAGCAGCTCCCCGCACCAGGCTTCCTGTGCGTGTCCTCGCGCCAGTACCACCAGTTCCAGCACCACGCACCAGGCCTCCAGTGCGCCTCGCCTGTTTAGCGCAGCCAGAGCCTTTCTGCTCTCCTGCGCTGCCGGAATCTCCTGTCTGTCCAGCGCCACCAGTGCTCCCAGTCGGCCCAGCGCGTCCAGTGCGCCTCGCCTGTTTAGCGCAGCCAGAGCTGTTCTCCTCTCCTGCGCTGTTGGAGTCTCCCGCCTGTTTAGCGCAACCAGAGCTGTTCTCTTCTCCTGCGCTATCGGAGTTTCCCGCCTGTTTAGCGCAGCCAGAGCCTTTCTCCTCTCTTGCGCTGCCGGAGTCTCCTGTCTGTCCAGCGCCACCAGTGCTCCCAGTCGGCCCAGCGTGTCCAGTGCGCATCGCCTGTTCAGCACAGCCAGTGCTTTTCTCCCCTCCTGTGCTATCGGAGTCTCCAGCCTGTTCAGCGCAGCCAGAGCCTTTCTCCTCTCCTGCGCTAGCGGGGTCTCCTGTCTGTCCAGCGCCACCAGTGCTACCAGTCGGCCCAGCGCGTCCAGTGCGCCTCGCCTGTTCAGCGCAACAAGAGCTTTTCTCCTCTCCTGCACTGTTGGAGTCTCCCGCCTGTTCAGCTCAGCCAGAGCCTTTCTCCTCTCTTGCGTTGCCGGAGTCTCCTGTCTGTCCAGCGCCACTAGTGCTCCCAGTCGGCCCAGCGCGTCCAGTGCGCATCGCCTGTTCAGCACAGCCAGTGCTTTTCTCCCCTCCTGTGCTATCGGAGTCTCCAGCCTGTTCAGCGCAGCCAGAGCCTTTCTCCTCTCCTGCGCTGCCGGAGTCTCCTGTCTGTCCAGCGCCACCAGTGCTACCAGTCGGCCCAGCGCGTCCAGTGCGCCTCGCCTGTTCAGCGCAACCAGAGCTTTTCTCCTCTCCTGCACTGTTGGAGTCTCCCGCCTGTTCAGCTCAGCCAGAGCCTTTCTCCTCTCCTGCGCTGCCGGAGTCTCCTGTCTGCCCAGCGCCGCCAGTCGGCCCAGCGTCACCAGTCTGCCAGGATCCGCCAGAAGTGCCAGTCTGCCAGGATCCGCCAGAAGTGCCAGTCTGCCAAGATCTTCTAGATCGGCCAGACAACCTGAATCATCCAGGTCCACCAGCCAGCCAGGATTTACCGGAGCCTACTACCTGCCTGAGCTTCCTCTCAGTACTGAGCTTCCTTTCAGTACTAGGCTTCCTCTCTGTACTGGGCTCCCTCTCAGTACCGGGCTTCCCCTCAGTACTGGGCTGCTTCGGTCCCGGGCTGCCCCTCTGTCCCGAGCTGCCCTGCTGTCCTGAGATGCCCCTCTATCCTGAGTTGCCCCTCTATCCTGAGCTGCCCCTCTATCCCGAGCTGCCCCTCTGTCTCGAGCTGCCCCTCTGTCCCGAGCTGCCCCTCTGTCCCGAGCTGCCCCTCTGTCCCGAGCTGCCCCTCTGTCCCGAGCTGCCCCTCGGTCCCGAGCTGCCCCTCGGTCCCGAGCTGCCCCTCAGTTATGTGGGGATCAGGGTGAGGACTATTAGGCCATGGTCGGCGGAGAAGGTGGATTATCCTAGGACGCGAAGGGGAGGAACTAGGACATTTATGGAGTGGGGGTCCACGTCCCGAGCCAGAACCGCCACCATGGACAGACGCCCACCCGGACCCTCCCTATGCTCTTGAGGTGCGTCCCGGAGTCCGCACCTTAGGGGGGGGTTTTGTCACACCTTGGTCATTGTATCTTGTGTTTTTATTATATGTTTGGGTAGGCCAGGGTGTGACATGGGTTTATATGTTGTATTTCATATTAGGGTTTGTATTAATTGGGAGTGTGTATTATTAGGGGTGTGTCTAGTTAGGCTTGGCTGCCTGAGGCGATTCCTAATTGGAGTCAGCTGATTCTAGTTGTCTCGGATTGGGAACCGTATTTAGGTAGCTTGAGTGCGCGTTGTATTTCGTGGGTGATTGTACCTGTCTCTGTGTTAGTCACCAGATAGGCTGTAATTAGTTTCACTCGTTTGTTGTTTTCGTATTTTCAGTTATTTCATGTACCGTATTTTCTTCATTAAAAGTCATGAGTAACCTACACGCTGCATTTCGGTCTGACTCTCTTCAAACAGCAGACGAACTACATTACACCTATACTGTTTCCACTGCCTGCTTTTCTCAACCGAGGACAACTTTTGGGTAGAAGGCGGCTGCAACCTCAACAACCTGAAGGGGTCAATGTAAATAGTCCGGGTGGCCATTTGATTCATTGTTCAGCAGTCTTATGTTTTGGGAGTAGAAACTGTTAAGGAGCCTTTTGGTCCTAGACTTGGCACTCCGGTACCGCTTGCAGTGCGGTAGCAGAGAGAACAGTCTTTGACTTGGGTGACTGGAGTCTCTGACAATTATTTGGGCCTTCCTCTGATACCACCTGGTATAGACGTCCTGGATGTCAGGAAGCTTGGCCCCAGTGATGCACTGGGCCATACGCACTACCATCTGCGTTCTGAGCCCTCTCCTGTACTCCCTGTTCACCCACGACTGCGTGGCCACGCACGCCTCCAACTCAATCATCAAGTTTGCGGAAGACACAACAGTGGTAGGCTTGATTACCAACAACGACGAGACGGCCTACAGGGAGGAGGTGAGGGCCCTCGGAGTGTGGTGTCAGGAAAATAACCTCACACTCAACGTCAACAAAACTAAGGAGATGATTGTGGACTTCAGGAAACAGCAGAGGGAACACCCCCCTATCCACATCGATGGAACAGTAGTGGAGAGGGTAGCTAGTTTTAAGTTCCTCGGCATACACATCACAGACAAACTGAATTGGTCCACTCACACTGACAGCGTCGTGAAGAAGGCGCAGCAGCGCCTATTCAACCTCAGGAGGCTGAAGAAATTAGGCTTGTCACCAAAAGCACTCACAAACTTCTACAGATGCACAATCGAGAGCATCCTGGCGGGCTGTATCACCGCCTGGTACGGCAACTGCTCCGCCCTCAACCGTAAGGCTCTCCAGAGGGTAGTGAGGACTGCACAACGCATCACCGGGGCAAACTACCTGCCCTCCAGGACACCTACACCACCCGTTGTTACAGGAAGGCCATAAAGATCATCAAGGACATCAACCACCCGAACCACTGCCTGTTCACCCCGCTATCATCCAGAAGGCGAGGTCAGTACAGGTGCATCAAAGCTGGGACCGAGAGACTGAAAAACAGCTTCTATCTCAAGGCCATCAGACTGTTAAACAGCCACCACTAACACTGAGTGGCTGCTGCCAACACACTGTCATTGACACTGACCCAACTCCAGCCATTTTAATAATGGGAATTGATGGGAAATGATGTAAATATATCACTAGCCACTTTAAACAATGCTACCTTATATAATGTTACTTACCCTACATTATTCATCTCATATGCATATGTATATACTGTACTCTACATCATCGACTGCATCCTTATGTAACACATGTATCACTAGCCACTTTAACTATGCCACTTTGTTTACTTTGTCTACACACTCATCTCATATGTATATACTGTACTCGATACCATCTACTGTATGCTGCTCTGTACCATCACTCATTCATATATCCTTATGTACATGTTCCTTATCCCCTTACACTGTGTATAAGACAGTAGTTTTGGAATTGTTAGTTAGATTACTTGTTGGTTATCACTGCATTGTCGGAACTAGAAGCACAAGCATTTCGCTACACTCGCATTAACATCTGCTAACCATGTATATGTGACAAATAAAATTTGATTTGATTTGATTTGATCTGTAGCGCCTTACGGTCAGATGCCGAGCAGTTACCATACCGGGCGGTGATGCAACCGTTGCTCTTGTAATCGTGGCAACTACAGTATGTGGAGTCACTGTATACCTTTGCTGCAAAAGACGTAAGGTTAGCTAGACAATTGGAGACTTCCACTGTGTTTTCGGGTACATCAAACAGAACACAGAATGATTTGTTTGAAACAGTCAGTGATGTGATTCGAAAGGACATTGAAGATGAGATTAATGCAGCAACATTTGTTGCAGTAGAAGAAGATGAGACCACATATGTTACAAACAAAGGCCAGATCTCTGTGATTTTGTGTTATGTGGCTAAATGCGAAGTCAATGAGGGGTTTTTGGGATTTGATGATGTGAGCGATGCCAAACGAGCTGTGGTCTTGGTGGATTATGTATTGTGAGTGTTGGGGGAGTGCAGCTGCGTTGAAAAGCTGGTAGCTCAAGGATATGATGGGGCCTCAGTGTTACAGCATTACAGCTTAATTGGGTGCTGGCCAAAATAAGATAAAAAGTGCTTGAAGCTACATGTATTCACTGTTATGCTCAAAAGTTAAACTTGGTGCTCTCACAATCAGCGAAATGCATCCGTGTGTCAAATCTTTGTCAAAATGTTTTGATGATAGCAAGGTAGAGAGCCTGTCAACATATGCAAAGCATTTTGACTTCATTAGACTAAAGGCTGATCTTGTCCGACTGTACAGTTTGAAAATAACCTGTAGGTTTTCATACAGTTTGAGTGGCCCCCGTGGCAATGTCCATTCAGCACCACAGAGTTAACCTGTAGGTTTTCATACAGTTTGAGTGGCCCCCGTGGCGCTGTCCATTCAGCACCACAGAGTTAACCTGTAGGTTTTCATACAGTTTGAGTGGCCCCCGTGGCGCTGTCCATTCAGCACCACAGAGTTAACCTGTAGGGTTTCATACAGTTTGAGTGGCCCCCGTGGCGCTGTCCATTCAGCACCACAGAGTTAACCTGTAGGTTTTCATACAGTTTGAGTGGCCCCCGTGGCGCTGTCCATTCAACAGTGCTGAATCCTGGCTGCGGCCTCAGATACCTTTGTATTTGTGAGAGGTATCTTGTAATTGTGAGAGGTATTGACATGTTGAAAGCACAGATCTGTCTGTTTAAACAACTAGCACACATCTCAGACACCCATAAGATATTCCTCCAGAGGTCTCTTCACAGTCCCCAAGTCCAGAACACACTATGGGAGGAGCCCAGTACTACATAGAGCCACGACTACATGGCACTCTATTCCACATTAAGTAACTGATGCAAGCAGTTAAAAAACAGAACAGATAAAAATACACCTTATGGAACAGCGGAGACTGTGAAGCAACACAAACATAGGCACAGACACATGCATGTACACAAGGATTTTGTGTTGTAGATGATATGTGGTAGTGGAGTAGGGGCCTGAGGGCACACATTTAGTGTGTTGTGAAATCCGTTATGAATGCATTGTAATGTTTTTAAAATTGTATTGCTGCCTTAATTTTGGCAGCAGCGAATGGGGATCCATAATGAATACAAATATTTATAAAAGACTTTAGTTTGTAGCATACTTCCTCATTTTCAGCATCGCCTATTCTTTAGTGGCTTTAATATCTATTTCATTTCATAAAGCATTGGATTTATCAAGCTAGAATTATGTTTTGATGAGACTATTTGACATTTTGAAATGCATTTTTCAGCCATTTCGATTGATGATATGGTCATTTAATTTGAACCTTATTTACTATATACCGTAGGTGTGTGTAACACTATTTCACACAATGACATTGTGTGTGTTTGTGTTTGACAATTTCGTTTAATAGCCTATGTCACTCTGTTTGTTGGATCTATCTGTTGTATGGTGAACGTGAGATTCATCCAGATTTATTTGGGAGAAAATCTGGCTTTGAGAACAGCTAGTGCCTACCCAGCCAGCGACCTCACCACAACCACGGCACGCCACTGCAGGTCGTAACTCCTCCCAAAAATAGCAAACCCTCATCGCAAAACTCAGCCGATCACCCACAAACCTTAAACAATGCACTACGGCAGCAAGTGAATGCTCAAAACTGAATTCACATCACGTCTCCGTTCAAACCCCTGCTAAGAACAATAAACACTTACCAGCACACTTTCTATGTACCGCCCACTCTCTCTGCAACAAGCTAGATGAGTTTGAATGGTGTCTCAAGGACACTAAATCAGACATAGCAATTGTATCTGAGACAGTTTCCCCTGACATGCTAGACATTACAAACTAGTGAATAGTGGTTAAGGTCAGATCATATCACCTCCCTCGTCTTCCTTTCCAGAATTGCAATATGTGCACTGCATTTCCTACCTGACTCACCACAGGGTGATATCTTCATTGATCACTTAGTGGAGACTATTGGTGCACTACAAGTGAAATACCCTGCCATTGCTTTTTCCATCGGAGGAGATTTCAACAGGCAGGATGTGGGGAGGCTATGTAAAAGTCACAGTTTAAAGCAGATGGTTAATCAACCAACAAGATGAGAAGCAATCCTTGACCTGGTCATCACCAATCTGTCACATTTCTACTGTGTTCCTGCCATCTGGAACCCACTAGCCACAAGGGACCATAATGTCATCACTACCCAACCCAAGGAAAGAAACATCCAGATCACGACACTGAAAAGGAATCGAGGAAGAAAATATATGGAAATGTTTTTAGGACTGTATTTTTATATAGGTGTTTGTAATAATATTATTTGTGTGTTTGCCAATTTTGGTTAATAGCCTATGTGACTCTGATGGTTGGAGACAGCTGTTGCATGGTGAGCTTGAGATTTATCAAGGTTTATTTGAGAGTAAATCTGGCTTTGGGAACAGCTAGTGCCTACCCAGCCACCGACCATCATTGCTCCTACGACAGCCTTGACGTCTGTGGACATAGCTGTCCGCAAGATGTGTTGGTTGATGCAGAAGCAGTCGCGTTTATCATCCAGTTTATTATCATGAACCAGAGTTGTTCAATATTCATGGTCTACTCTCAAAACACTTTCAAAAAACAAAACCATTTGTGCAAAAAAATAAACATGAAACGCCCTCAATAATTACTTACCAATTAAATTAGCAGCAGTAAATTCCAAGGCCGCCATCTCGGTGCCATGGCAACAACGTACCTTATACACACGCATACACACATATCCACGCACAATCCCACCACCGTGTACACACACACATATGCATGCGCAAACACACATGCATTCACACACACACAAACAACCCCCCCCACCCCCTCCTCCCCCATCACACAACAACAAAACAGCGGATTAGCAGTGCACTACCATAGCCTTCCCTCCCCACAGAGTAATGATCTGTACACAACAACACATCCACTGCGGTGGTTATTCATTACATTTACATTACATTTAAGTCATTTAGCAGACGCTCTTATCCAGAGCGACTTACAAATTGGTGCATTCACCTTATGACATCCAGTGGAACAGCCACTTTTCAATAGTGCATCTAAATCTTTTAAGGGGGTGAGAAGGATTACTTTATCCTATCCCTGACCTCAGGTCAGGGATTTTCAGTACCTGGTTGACTGGGAGAGTTATGGCCCGGAGGAGAGGTGCTGGGTCCCCACCAGGGACACCCCGGTCAACCAGGTATGCCCCCAGGTAGGAGAGGGGGGTTACTGTCACACCCTGATCTGTTTCACCTATCTTTGGTATTGTCTCCACCCCCTCCAGGTGTCACCCATCTTCCCCATTAACCCCTGTGTATTTATACCTGTGTTCTGTCTGTTGCCAGTTCGTTTTGTTTTGTAAAGCCTACCAGCGGTTTTCCCCCTGTTCCTGTCTCATGATTGTTCCTGTTTAACCTTTTCTGCCTGCCGTCCAGTACCTTTGCCCCAGCTATCTGGATTATTGTCCTTGACTTGTCTTTTGCCTGTCCCTGTTGGCTTATTAAAATGTTAACTTGACGTTGTCTGCATCTGGGTCTTACCTTAACATGATAACTTTATGGCTTATAATAGGGCATGAAATGAATGAATCCATCACATCCATACATACACACTACTCCATTTAGGTACAGTTACTTCATTCATGACAGGCCCCGGGCCCATAGACATTCTACTCAGGTGCTGGTCTGGTCTCCAGTCCACAGAGCTCCAGATTAGTTGCTAGGTCAAAGGTAGAGCCAAACTGCTTCGCTGTAAACCGCTCTGGTTACATAGATGATAACAGAGCAGCATTGTGGGTAAATTATACATAACCTGCTGCTCCATTACCCCTCTCACACACACGCACCCATGCACACAGCACACAGCACACGTATTACCACTCCTAGTTCTGCTGCTCTCTGCTGTCTGACAATTAGTCACACTAAACTGACTATGGGGAGAGAGCGAGAGAGAGATGGAGAGCGAATGAGAGAGAGAGAAATAAAGAGGGAGAGAGTGTATTTGTTTTCTCTAATGAGGATGATTTCCATTCTGTTTAAGTTTTGTAGCTTCCTTCCTCTCATGGATTGAGTCATGCACCTCCTACAACACAATATGTACAATAGTTTGAATGATAAGTTCCATCTGTTCATAACGGTTGAGGATCGTGTTATGTACAAGCATTTTCCTGACATGATAAGTTGCTACGAGGTGAATGTGTCTGTTTGATTTTCTATTGCAGGAGATGTTTTCAGTAGCCATGTCCTCCTATCTTGAATCTAAAGCAATTATGGATAGTGTTGTATATTTTATGACATGGTAAATTGATACAGGGTGATTTCACTGTTTGTATTGCAGGAGAGGCGTCTCCATATGTATGTGGTGTATTGTCAGAACAAACCCAAGTCAGAGCACATCGTCTCCGAGTACATCGAGACTTACTTTGAGGTGAGTATCTCTTAGCAAACACAGCTCAATCCCTGTTATCCAACTGTGACTCTCGTTTGAACAAAGCAACTACATTTCTGTATGTGATGTGATTGTGGGAATGTCAAGTTTGGTCATGTTGATTGGTGGTTGTAGGAATGTAATATTATGTCACATTGATAGGCTATGCAGTGGTCAAACTACGGCCCGCGGGCCGGATACGGCCCGTCAGCACATTTGGCCCGGCCCTCTGAACAATACCAGAGACGCTATCAAATTGTTTTCCTATTTGGCCTCCAGAAAAAAATCCTAGGCCCGGCCCTGTCAAAGAGAGAACGGAATAATGGCGAAAAGGTTAGGTAAGAGAAAAATTGATTCAGAATGCAGGGTATTTAACCTGCAGTGGACAAACGATTCTTTTTTTTGTTCAATGCAAAGAAAAGGCTGTTTGTCTCATCTGTCAAGAGACGGTGGCAGTATTCAAAGAATACAATCTTCGCCGACACTATGAATCCCCCCGTCACAAAGACAAGTACGATAGCTTGCAAGACAAGACTCCCTAAATTTTATCAGCATATCGATTGCGCAACCAGGGGTGGTAAAACCTTGGATCATTGTTACTCTAACTTCCGCGACGCATATAAGGCCCTGCCCCGCCCCCCTTTCGGAAAAGCTGACCACGACTCCATTTTGCTGATCCCTGCCTACAGGCAGAAATTAAAACAAGAGGCTCCCACGCTGAGGTCTGTCCAACGCTGGTCAGACCAAGCTGACTCTACACTCCAAGACTGCTTCCATCACGTGGACTGGGACATGTTTCGTATTGCGTCAGATGGGAATATTGACGAATACGCTGATTCGGTGTGCGAGTTCATTAGAACGTGCGTCGAAGATGTCGTTCCCATAGCAACGATAAAAACATTCCCTAACCAGAAACCGTGGATTGATGGCAGCATTCGCGTGAAACTGAAAGCGCGAACCACTGCTTTTAATCAGGGCAAGGTGTCTGGCAACATGACTGAATACAAACAGTGCAGCTATTCCCTCCGTAAGGCTATCAAACAAGCTAAGCGTCAGTACAGAGACAAAGTGGAATCTCAATTCAATGGCTCAGACACAAGAGGCATGTGGCAGGGTCTACAGTCAATCACGGACTACAAGATGAAATCCAGCCCAGTCACGGACCAGGATGTCTTGCTCCCAGGCAGACTAAATAACTTTTTTGCCCGCTTTGAGGACAATACAGTGCCACTGACACGGCCTGCAACGGAAACATGCAGTCTCTCCTTCACTGCAGCCGAGGTGAGTAAGACATTTAAACGTGTTAACCCTCGCAAGGCTGCAGCACAGATGGCATCCCCAGCCTCGCCCTCAGAGCATGCGCAGACCAGCTGGCCGGTGTGTTTACGGACATATTCAATCAATCCCTATACCAGTCTGCTGTTCCCACATGCTTCAAGAGGGCCACCATTGTTCCTGTTCCCAAGAAAGCTAAGGTAACTGAGCTAAACGACTACCGCCCCGTAGCACTCACTTCCGTCATCATGAAGTGCTTTGAGAGACTAGTCAAGGACCATATCACCTCCACCCTACCTGACACCCCTAGACCCACTCCAATTTGCTTACCGCCCAAATAGGTCCACAGACGATGCAATCTCAACCACACTGCACACTGCCCTAACCCACCTGGACAAGAGGAATACCTATGTGAGAATGCTGTTCATCGACTACAGCTCGGCATTCAACACCATAGTACCCTCCAAGCTCGTCATCAAGCTCGAGACCCTGGGTCTCGACCCCGCCCTGTGCAACTGGGTACTGGACTTCCTGACGGGCCGCCCCCAGGTGGTGAGGGTAGGCAACAACATCTCCTCCCCGCTGATCCTCAACACGGGGGCCCCACAAGGGTGCGTTCTGAGCCCTCTCCTGTACTCCCTGTTCACCCACGACTGCGTGGCCACGCACGCCCAACTCAATCATCAAGTTTGCGGACGACACAACAGTGGTAGGCTTGATTACCAACAACGACGAGACGGCCTACAGGGAGGAGGTGAGGGCCCTCGGAGTGTGGTGTCAGGAAAATAACCTCACACTCAACGTCAACAAAACTAAGGAGATGATTGTGGACTTCAGGAAACAGCAGAGGGAACACCCCCTATCCACATCGATGGAACAGTAGTGGAGAGGGTAGCTAGTTTTAAGTTCCTCGGCATACACATCACAGACAAACTGAATTGGTCCACTCACACTGACAGCGTCGTGAAGAAGGCGCAGCAGCGCCTATTCAACCTCAGGAGGCTGAAGAAATTCGGCTTGTCACCAAAAGCACTCACAAACTTCTACAGATGCACAATCGAGAGCATCCTGGCGGGCTGTATCACCGCCTGGTACGGCAACTGCTCCGCCCTCAACCGTAAGGCTCTCCAGAGGGTAGTGAGGACTGCACAACGCATCACCGGGGGCAAACTACCTGCCCTCCAGGACACCTACACCACCCGTTGTTACAGGAAGGCCATAAAGATCATCAAGGACATCAACCACCCGAACCACTGCCTGTTCACCCCGCTATCATCCAGAAGGCGAGGTCAGTACAGGTGCATCAAAGCTGGGACCGAGAGACTGAAAAACAGCTTCTATCTCAAGGCCATCAGACTGTTAAACAGCCACCACTAACACTGAGTGGCTGCTGCCAACACACTGTCATTGACACTGACCCAACTCCAGCCATTTTAATAATGGGAATTGATGGGAAATGATGTAAATATATCACTAGCCACTTTAAACAATGCTACCTTATATAATGTTACTTACCCTACATTATTCATCTCATATGCATATGCATATACTGTACTCTACATCATCGACTGCATCCTTATGTAACACATGTATCACTAGCCACTTTAACTATGCCACTTTGTTTACTTTGTCTACACACTCATCTCATATGTATATACTGTACTCGATACCATCTACTGTATGCTGCTCTGTACCATCACTCATTCATATATCCTTATGTACATGTTCCTTATCCCCTTACACTGTGTATAAGACAGTAGTTTTGGAATTGTTAGTTAGATTACTTGTTGGTTATCACTGCATTGTCGGAACTAGAAGCACAAGCATTTCGCTACACTCGCATTTTGATTTGCAAGGCCAAATACGAGCAGACAAACTCTCAAAGCTAAAAAGTGGACTACTATCTCAGCAGAATACATTTGTACGCCAAGCTCAGCTGAACCAGGCATCCGTTCGGGCCGGCTTTCGGGTTGCTAAACTGATAGCAAGAAGCAGTAAGCCTTTCACTGACGGAGAGTTTGTTAAGAAATGTATGGATGCTGTCGCGGAGGAGGTGTGTCCCGAGAAGAAAGATGCATTTAATGCCGTAAGTCTGTAGTACAATCACCAGACGCGTTGAAGAAATCGGGAGTAATGTATATGCCCAGCTGCAACAGAAGACGAAAGAATTTGACTTTTTTCATTAGCACTGGATGAGAGCATGCAAGACACAGCGCAACTGCTCATTTTTATTCGTGAGTTAGCGCAAACTTTGAGATATGCGAGGAGCTGGCAGCCCTCCAAAGTCTCAAAGGGACTATAACGGAGAGGATATTTTTGACAAAGTGTGCCAAACCATGGAGAAGTTGGACCTGGACTGGTCAAAGCTAGCTAGCTTCACGACTGAACCGGAGTTGGAAAAAGAGGTCTCACCGCCCGCTACGAGTCCACTGCCTAATTCATCAGCAAGCACTGTGCTGCAAAGTGTTGACGTGGGATTCTGTAATGAAGGTTGTGGTGTCGTGCATAAACTTCATCAAAGCAAAGGGACTTAAACACAGGCAGTTCCAAGAATTCCTGTCTGAACTGGAGTCTATGCACGGAGATGTGCTGTACTACACTTAGGTCCGATGGCTGAGCCGGGGCAGAGTTTTGAGGCGTCTTTACGAGCTGCTACCCGAAATTAACGCATTTCTTCATTTAAAAGACAAAACGGTCCCAGAGCTGATCGACCCAGAATGGAAATGGCACCTCGCATTTTTAACAGACGTGACAGAAATACTTAACAGCCTTAACTTGCAGCTACAAGGCGAGAGGAAACTCATTTGCGACATGTATTCACACATAAAAGCATTTGAGGTGAAATTAGCGCTGCTTTTGGAACAAGTGAAAAAGCGCAACTCCGTCCATCTTCCTGCTACCCAAAACCTGTCGACAGAGAACCCACCGGTCCCGTTCCCAGCTGAAAAGTGCGTGGAAGCACTGGAAATGCTGAAGGCGGAGTTCGGTGTGCGATTCAGTGAACTACATGTTCATGCAAAAGAAATCCGTCTTTTTCAGAACCCCTTTGTTGCCGACATTGATGAAGCCCAGCCTTCATATCAGTTGGAGTTGGCTGAGTTACAGAACTGTGATGTTCTGAAAGACGCATTCAAGCCCAACAGTCTCATTGACTTCTATGCCGCCCTCCCAAACGACACATATCCAAACATCAAAAAACACGCAATGAAAATGTCCACAGTTTTTGGCAGCACGTATATCTGCGAGAAAACCTCCTGACAGAGCTGGTTTAACTGAGTCAGGTTTGTAGGCCTCCTTGCTCACACACGCTTTTTCAGTTCAGCCCACACATTTTCTATGGGATTGAGGTCAGGGCTTTGTGATGGCCACTCCAATACCTTGACTTTGTTGTTCTTAAGCTATTTTGCCACAATTCTGGAAGTATGCTTGGGGTCATTGACCATTTGGAAGACGCATGCCAAGCTTTAACTTCCTGACAGATGTCTTGAGATGTTGCTTCAATATATCCACATATTTTTCCTTTCTCATGATGCCATCTATTTTGTGAAGTGTACCAGTCCCTCCTGCAGCAAAGCACCCCCACAACATGATGCTGCCACCCCCGTGCTTCACGGTTGGGATGGTATTCTTCAGCTTGCAAGCCTCACCCTTTTTCCTCCAAACATAACAATGGTCATTATGGACACACAGTTCTATTTTTGTTTCATTAGACCAGAGGACATTTCTCTAAAAAGTACAATCTTTGTCCCCATGTGCAGTTGCAAACCGTAGTCTGGCTTTTTAATGGCAGTTTTGGAGCAGTGGCTTCTTCCTTGCTGAGCGGTCTTTCAGGACTCTAAATATTTTGTACCGGTTTCCTCCAGCATCTCTACAAGGTCCTTTGCTGTTGTTCCGGGTTTTATTTTTTGAACTTTTTGCACCGAAGTACGTTGATCTCTATGAGACAGATCACGTCTCCTTCTTGAGCGGTATGATGGCTGAGTGGTCCCATGGTGTTTATACTTGCGTACTATTGTTTGTACAGATGAACGTGGTACCTTCAGGCATTTGGAAATTGCTCCTAAGGATGAACCAGACTTGTGGAGGTCTACAATTTGTTTCTGAGGTCTTGGCTGATTTCCTTTATATTTTCAAATGATGTCAAGCAAAGAGGCACTGAGTTTGAACTTAACCTTGAAATACATCCACGGGTGCACCTCCAATTGGCTTAAATGATGTCAATTAGCCTATCAGAAGCTTCTAAAGCTATGACATTATTTTCTGGAATTTTCCAAGCTGTTTAAAGGCACAGTCAACATAGTGTATGTAAACTTCTGACCCACTGGAAATGTGATACAGTGAATTATAAGTTAAATAATTGGTCTAATCTGTCAACAATTTTTGGAAGAATTACTTGTGTCATGCACAAAGTAGTTGTCCTAGCCAACTTGCCAAAACTATAGTTTGTTAACAAGAAATTTGTGGAGTGGTTGAAAAACAAGTTTTAATGACTCCAACCTAAGTGTATGCAAACTTCTGACTTCAACTGTATGGTTAGGTGAAGGTAATATTATGTCATACTGATGTGTGGTAGTGTTAATGTGTCTGTAGGCCACATGAAGTCATATTGAGGACACAGTATATGGTTGAAGTAATGCCTCTGTGTGTATCCCAAACTTGTGGCTCTATTTTCATGTCTTGGATTGGAACCCGTGCTATGGTCTGAACATAGAAACATAGAGCTCTTTGGTATTGAAAAGAAGAATCATATGCATAAAAGAACCACCTACTGTAAAACATGGTGGTGATGTTATTCTGCCTCCACTCGTCCTGGTCAACGGCATCATGAACATGGACCTTTTAGCTAAATACCTGGTTGCCTTTGCCAGGAGGTTGAAACTTGGCCCCAAGTGGAGCTTTCAACAAGACAATAACCCCCAAAGCACACATCAAAAGACACAAAGAAATGGTCATTTGGGCCACAAAATCAACATTTTGCAATGGTCATCTCAGTCTCTGGGTTTGAGCCCCATTGAAAACCTATGGTTCATAAGCGCAGATGAAGGATATCAAGGATCTGGAAGTATTCTGTATGGAGGAATGATCCAAGATCCCTCCCAATGATCTCGTAAACATAATTGAAGGTATTGGAAACAGGGGTGCCAATACTTTTGACCCATATCTTTTTGAGCAAAAAATGTATTACTTGTACAACTGAAATGTGTCTTCCGCCTTTAACCCCTCTGAATCAGAGAGGTGCTGGGGGCTGCCTTAATCCACATTCCATGGCGCCCGGGGAACAGTGGGTTAACTGCCTCGCTCAGGGGCAGAACAACGGATTTGAACCTTATCAGCTCTGGGATTAGATCCTGCAACCTTTCAGTTACTGGCCCAACTGTCACGACTTCTACCGAAGTCGACTCGTCTCCTTGTTCGGGCGGCGTTCGCTGATCACCGGCTCTCTAGCCATCACCGCTCCATTTCTCATATGTCCATTTGTTTTGTCTTGTTCCGTACACACCTGGTTTTCATTCCATAATCACACTGCATGTATTTAGTCCTCTGTTCACGCGCTATACTTTTGTTTCATGTTCCGTGTTTTTTGGGGCACTTTGATGTCATTTTGTGCCTATTTCTTTACCAGAATAAAAGTGCGCCTGTTAACTCTACTCTGTTCTCCTGCACCTGACTTTGCCTCCCGTACTCAGACGTAACACCAACAGTCTAACCACTAGGCTACCTGCCGGCCCAACCACAAAATCTCCTTGTTTTTTTTACAATTGAACTATCGCTCAGTATTTGTACAATTAATATTATATTGTGTTTTTTGCTCATCTTTATTAAGGGTGCCAATCATTTTGGACCTGAGTGTATATGTTCATGAGAATGACTGTGTGTGTTTGGTCCTATCAGGAGCTGAGGCAACATCTGGGTCACAGGCTACAGCTGAACGACCTGCTGATCAAACCAGTCCAGAGGATCATGAAGTACCAGCTGCTGCTCAAGGTAACACACACAGACACAAGCGCATTCGCACAGACAGACGGGCGAGTAAACCTGCACAACGATAAGGTCGAATTCAATGTGGGAATGCACATAAAAGATGAGTGGCTATTTGAACAAGTCATGAACATCTACCTAGTGCCAACCTTGTGCCTGTTGTACCTCTCTCTGGTATTCAAACTAATAAAACAGCTCCCAGATGTCTTCACCTTACATAGCATTGACTCGTAAACCTTGAATGCTCTTGACTCCATGCTGTGTTTACGTGAACAGGACTTCCTCAAGTATTACACCAAAGCCGGGATGGACACAGAAGAGCTCGAGGTGGGTGTTCGTCTGATACAACTCATGCCATTACACTGTATCTACCATTCATCTACTATATAAACTATCTAGGAATAGGTGATGACGAGAGGCAAGTGTTGTACTCTGTCTCTGTGCTAATAAGGGTTCTTTCTAGTCAAACAACCTGTATTCAGTAGTTGCTTGATTTAAATAACTTTCTCACTCTCTCTCTCTCCTTCACCATCACAGAAAGCGGTAGAGGTGATGTGCTTTGTGCCCAAACGCTGTAACGACATGATGAACGTGGGACGACTGCAGGGCTTCGAGGTAAGGCACTGCACTTAGGTCTCTCTCTTTCAAATACAGCTCTCACGCAAGCAAAATATTGTACTGTAAGCCAGTGTTTCCCAAACCTCTTCTCGAGTAACCCCAGGCCCAGCCAGTCAATGTATTTGATGTATTCCAGAACTGGCACTGTTGACTCAACTAATGAAAAGGCTTAGTGATTAGGTGACCATTTGAATCAGGTCAGCTACTTCTGGAAAACATCAACTAAGTGGACTGGCTGGGGGCTCAAGGAGATGTTTGCAAAATACTGGTGCAAGCCATAAGTAAGCCATGTAATTCAACCCCTATTCTCTTTTCACCCCGTGTCGCTTCCCTCCATCCTTCTCTTTCATCTCCAGGGTAAGATCACGGCGCAGGGGAAGCTGCTCCAGCAAGACACTTTCACAGTGGCGGAACAGGACAGCAGCTTCCTGTCCAGAGCCAAGGAGAGGCGGGTCTTCCTGTTTGAACAGCTGGTCATCTTCAGCGAGCCAATCGACAGGAAGAAAGGATTCTCCCTTCCTGGTTACACCTTCAAGAGCAGCATCAAGGTAGGTCTCTCTTCTTTCCAGATTTTTTTTCCTCCTCTTTTCTCATTTCAGATTAGATTGAATGCGTTACCTGCATAGGCTTTTAACCATAAGGCATCTAAACTAATTTGACTGTTACCTAACTTCTTTCAGTCCCCGATAATGAATTGCATGACTGATGTAAACAAACACGGCGTTTCTCCAAATCTAACATTGTGTACAAGTTCTTGAGTGTTCTTGGAAGCCTTAAAAGCATCTGTGTCTGTTTTATTGGTGAGGTATTAAATGACCCACAATCCAGGATGTCTTCCTCCTTCCACCAGATGGTAGTCAGATGTGATTTGTTCCCGGTGGATGGAACATTACAGGAATGTTCAAATAAAAATGGTGGATGTAACATTACTGGAACATTCCGTTTGAAATGCATGCATTTGTGCTAAAGTATGTTTACTCAGCAAACTCTACTCAAAGTAAGCTGAATTTGGACACGTTTGTTGAGTAAAATTACAAATTCATGTTTGATCAAAACAACTCAAAACAACACAAAACAACACCCAACATTATTGTATTTCCCAGCAGGTTGATTTTCAGAATTGTTTATTTCAATACCTGTGTTTTTGCATGTTTTTGCACTTTGATTAGTTGATTAATCTTATTCTACACAGACATAAATAACATACATTTTTCGAAAGTACCGTAAACCTCAATTAATAGCCTGAGTGTTTATTTGCTTAAAGGCGCAATGGAATTAAAAACAAGTTCTTCCTGTGTTTTATATTTCCACACAATGAGGTTGGAATAATACTGTGAAAATGATAGCAATGATAACAATGCCTGTTTAGTGTAAGAGCTGTTTGAAAAGGCCGCCTGAATTATCTTCCTGTTCGGTGGGATGGAGTGTTGGCCTTCCATGGTGACATCACCATGCGGAATATTTGTTAATAGACCAATAAGATAGTGATTCAAACTCTCTGCTAATAATAGCTCATTTTCAGTATTCCCATCCTCACTCAGACCACTCCAAGACAGTCCTAGCTAAATGCTTGCTTGAGAAATTGCCCTTTTCTAAACTTTTTGTTGTTGTTGACCATTTTAATTGAAAACTATCACAGTAAGGTACTTAATTGTTACCCAGAAATGATTTGATAATGAGATAAAACGGCTGCATTGGACCTTTAAATCACACAAAACAGGTGCTTATCAGAGACAGACTTCTATTTGAGCCAGGCGTCTATTTCCTTAATGCACACAGCTGTTGCTCATTTGCGTAGTTCATTGTTTAATTCCAGCAATCACTTACAGCAGTTGAATCAATTTCTTAATCTTCGGCACTAATGTGTAATCATTTACACACTGTGCCATGTTTCTTGTTTGTCTTGGTATGCCTCTATACATTTAATTTTATTTTAATCATTGCCTTGACAGAATAAGCATTACAGTCTTTGACTGTGCATTTTCGGCAGTTCTTCCTTTTCGCCACTAGAGGGCTATCATATGATTTCTAGGGGTCTGTACTCCAGAAGTTGTTGAATGGTTTTGTGCTTGCCAGTTGGCTAGCAGTTCTCAGCTGTTAGTAGCCAATAGCTAGCAGTTTCTTACTTGCCCCCCAAAATGTATGATTTCCGTCATTTTCTACTCATTACTGAAGTATTTAATGTAACAAATAAAACATTAAACCTCATGGTAACTTCGTAAATAATTCATTTAGACCTGGCATTTATTTGAAACAGGCGTTTATTTGTTGAAATTTGTGCCATTGCCCGGTTATTAAAAAGAGACAGGCGGCTATTTGAGACTCTATATTTAATTTAAGTTTTACGGTAATCTAATCTGTTAGTAGTTTGATTTATTGCACACGTTACTGAGATGGCTGTTCTAGTTTGATTTGGGTTATTTCAATATCAATCTTCCCTGTCCCTACACCGTAGTTATTGTGAATGCAGATTGTGGTCGATTAAAAGTTCCAATTGTTGAATATCCTCACTCTGACTGGATTCAAATAGTCTCTACACATGGCATGCCAGCATAATGTGACTTGCAGGCTTGATGTTGCCTGTAAACCAGGAGTTTCAGACCACTGTGTTAGGGTATAACTAGGCACTCAAAGAAATACCTTATCATATATGTAATGTATTTTCATAAAGAGTTTAATTTTAAAGATAATATATTAGTTTAGAAACCAACTTCAAGGCTACATTAATGAAAAGCATTAAAGTCATGGGTGGTAACTACAATTCACTTGAAAGGCAAGGCACTCTGGGAAGTATGCAAATAAAGTAGAATATATTCAAAGTTGAGTGAACATTCAATTCAACTTGAGAATGTATGTTGGTTCAGCTACACTCTTAGACAAAAAGGTGCTATCCAGAACTAAAAAGGGTTCTTTGGCTGTATCCATAGGAGAACCCTTTGAATAATCCCTTTTGGTTCCAGGTAGAACCCTTTCCACAGAGAATTCTAGATGTAACCCAAGAGCTCTACCTGAAACCAAAAAGTGTTCTACCTGGAACCAAAAAGGGTTCTCCTATTGGGACAGCCGCAGAACCCTTTTGGAACCCTTTTTTCCAAGAGTGTATATGCCCACATTTTTGCAAACTCACAATCTTATTGCAGCTGGTTGCCTTACATTTGTATATTGAATCAACGTCTTCCTCTTTTTATAAAGTGCAGGGTTGCTTTTCCAAAATGTGTAGGTTTCCCAGAAGTGCTGGTTGGTAATTCCCTGCTTATTCCATCCTCATTCTGGGAATCTTACAACCGGCAAATGTGGACATTTTGGGAAAGTTGCAACCCGGAATTATGCAACACTACTGAATACACCTGTGCTTTGTTCCAGGTGAGCTGTCTGGGGGTTGAGGCTCCGGTGGAGGGGGAGGCGGGCCGATTGGTGCTGACCTCACGGGGTGCTGACGGGACTGTGGTGAGATACGTGCTGCAGGCTGCCTCCCCAGAGGTCTGCAGGGCCTGGGTCAATGATGTGGGACAGATCCTGGAGAACCAGAGGAACTTCCTCAACGGTAGGATTGGAGAAATACTGATAGAAAAACACAACAGTTTTACTTTCAGGATTCATATCTAACCCCATGCTGCCAACTTCCACAATGGTAGGACAGGAGACACAGACAGACATCTTCTGCACAGTAAACTACCACTTACTTTTATGTCTGGCCTTTCCCACTGTTCCCGGGCGCTGAAGACGCGGATGTCGACTAAAGCAGCCCCCGCACCTCTCTGATTCAGAGGGGTTGGGTTAAATGCGGAAGACACATTTCGGTTGAATGCATTCAGTTGTACAACTGACTAGGTATCCCTCTTTCCCTTTCAACTTCCTCAACGGTACAATTGGAGACATACTGGTGGCAAAACACAACATCCAGGAATCTTTACTAGTCACACGTTTTACGTTTGGCCTGATGCAATGTGAGCACTGAGCAGTAACGTTGTCCAAAAGCAGTTCAGTACCAAGTCGACTTACACAAACAATAAAACCACAAAGACCAACGCTAATATTTTGACAAACATTGTGTCCCAAAATGAAATGTTGCCTGGTCTAAATAATCTCTCTCTGTCTGGTACCATGAATTCACCCAGCCCTCCAGTCTCCCATCGAGTACCAGCGCAGAGAGGGAACCAACAAGTCTAACAGCCTGGGCCGGAGCATGAGAGCCCCCCTGTCTTCGGCCAGCAGTCCCCTGCGCCCCCACTCCTCAGCCTCCATCGACCGCCAGCGCCTGCCCTGGCTCCGGTCCTACAACACCTCCCTCCCCACCCTCTACCTGCCCAGCCAGGGGGGTCAGGGAACGGGCCTCCAGGGCCCCGCTGAGACACACACTCCACGGGAGGTAAGGCCACACTGTATATACTCATAGACACACACACACACACACACACACACACACACACACACACACACACACACACACACACACACACACACACACACACACACACACACACACACACACACACACACACACACACACACACACACTGCCGGAGGTAAAGGGCCCAGTCACACACACATGCACTTCAGTTCCCTACAGTAGTCAGGGGCCAAACACTGTGCTTCTGTTTGACCACAAACAACGAGACACTGCCATCCCCGTTTAGCTTGCCGGACTGGAATGTGCTCCAGCCAAGCCTGACCGAGTGTACACCCCCCCCCCTCCCGCCTTAGGCTACGTTAGACCACATATCCTCTACAGACTGCATGTCTGGATTAGGAATCTTTCAATTAAATCCAAATCTGAAATAATTTGAGATCTCATGAGAAACTCTTTTCATGCAACAATAAAGAAAAAACAATCATCTGTTGGCTATCAGCTCTCCGTATCTAATGTTTAGTTGTGTGTGTGTGTGTGTGTGTGTGTGTGTGTGTGTGTGTGTGTGTGTGTGTGTGTGTGTGTGTGTGTGTGTGTGTGTGTGTGTGTGTGTGTGTGTGTGTGTGTGTGTGTGTGTGTGTGTGTGTGTGTGTGTGTAGTCTCCTCTGGTCAGTAGGAACTCGCAGACAACAGTCTCGCCATCTCACGTCCAGCTGGCTTTCACTGACCCGTCTGGTCTGTCTCACTACTCTCAGACCCAGACCTCTCTGCAGTGCCAAGCGGGGTCCAGCGGGCTGCGTAGCACACAGGTATACACACGCACAGACACACAGACACACACACACGCACAGACACACACACACGCACAGACACACAGACACACAGCACAGAAATAAACACACGCAAGGACACAAAACGTTTCTTATAAACCTATTCTCCATTATGGGAACGCATGCTGTAATTACATGATTTACATCTCAATCTGCTCTTTAGGTTTATTGTAGGCATGATTTATCACTGGCGTCAACAATATGAATAGGAAAACAAACCAGGGGAATCTGCTGGGGGACTAAATAAGAAATAACGGTTGATTGTATGGCGGAATAAGGATCATTCTTATATGGTCATTTATGTTCATTAAAATATGAAAGGCTTTAGTAAATGGCAAACATTTGTACAATAGAGGGGGAACGTAAAGAAGGAATTTGCGTCATAATAATAGACGGGCTACTACTTCCTCTGTTGGCCAAACAGAAGAGAGAATTATTTTTCAGAATGAATTTTTTTTTTGGAATATTGCAGAGGAGTTTTGTCTGAAACCAGAAATCGTTTCCTGTTGTTGGCCGCTGTTGAGTGTCTTAACCTTGGACCTACCCATTAACTACACAACCCTCTGTTATCACTATGCACTTGTATCAAGTATAGACCATCTCTGCTTGCACTTAGCGAGTGGAGCCGACATACCTATTTGTTCTGACTATAGGCAGTTGTTCTATGTATTCACTCGGGCTGCATGGGGCCTATGGCTACATAAACAGGAAATAGCCTGACCCAGACACGGAAGTCAGAGATGCCGATCAATGGCCTAATTGTTCTTTCTCTCCCTCTCCCTCTCATGGTGGAATTTGCACATTGTGTTGTTGTGACGGATATATTGTAAACAGAAAAACAAACCACATTATGGCTGTCGCTGACATATACTGATCGAGAATATAAACGCAACATGTAAAATGTTGGTCCCATGTTTCATGAGCTGGAATAAAAGATCCCAGATGCACAAAAAGCTTATTTCTCTTAACTTATGTGCACAAGTTTGTTTACATCCTTTTTAGTGAGCATTTCTCCTTTGCCAAGATAATCCATCCACCTGACAGGTGTGGCACTTCAAGAAGCTGATTAAACAGCATGATCATGATACAGGTGCACCTTATTGCTGGGGACAATAAAAGGCCACTCTAAAATGTGCAGTTTTGTCACACAACACAATGCCACAGCTGTCTCAAGTTGAGGGAGCGTGCAATTGGCATGCTGACTGCATGAATGTCCACCAGAGCTGTTGCCAGATCATTTCATGTTAATTTCTCTACCATAAGCCACCTCCAACATTGTTTTAGAGAATTTGTTAGTATGTTCAACTGGCCTCACAACCGCAGACCACGTGGAACCACGCCAGCCCAGGACCTCCACATCCAGCTTCTTCACCTGCGGGATCATCTGAGACCAGTCACCCAGACAGCGAATAAAACTGTGGGTTTGCACAAAATAATTTCTCAACAATCTGTCAGAAACCTTCTCAGGGAAGCGCATCTGCCTTCTCGCCATCCTCACCAGGGTCTTGACCTGACTGCAGTTCGGAGTCGTAACCGACTTCAGTAGGCAAATACTCACCTTCAATGGCCACAGACACACTGGAGAAGTCTGCTCTTCACGGGTGAATCCCAGCTTCAACTGTACCTGTAGATGGCAGACAGCGTGTATGGCGTCGTGTGGGCGAGCGGTTTGCTGATGTTAACGTTGTAAACAGTGCCCCATGGTGGCGGTGGGGTTATGGTGTGCGCCGGCTTAAGCTACGGACAACAGACACAACTGCATTTTTATCGATGGCAATTTGAATGAGATCCTGAGGCTCGTGGACGTGCCATTGCTCCGCCGTCCTCACCGACAATGCAAGGCCCCATGTCGCAAGGACCTTTTTCTTCAGCGTAGTAGCTCATTTGCAAAACATCTTTATTCGTTAACGTTTTGCCCTAAATACCCCCTAAAAAAAAGATATCTACTAACATCTAAGATTTCTCCCCAGAGTTATACACAATGGCTAAAGTGAGGCATGTGCCTCTCTTTGGGAAAAACGGCTATTTAAGCTACATTTCATGAAATCTACCTATGAAGTTGTAAACATATTTGAATCTGTGTCTCCTCCTCTCCCCCCAGCAGAGCGCAGGAGAGGGCTGCAGTACCAGGGGCCTGCCTGGTGAGGCTGTACCTCCTCCTGGATCTGTCTCTGGTCCATTGGCCAGCAAGCGCTCCAGCAACCTGGCCCAGCTCAATGAAGATGACCTATGAACCCTGACCCCTAGGAGGAAGGAGGTTCACGGACCACCACAGCTACAGAGAGAAAGGAAGAGCGCCTCCTCTAGGCTTACCATATGTTGATGCTATCATTAACTTAAGGGTCCTTTTGAAGGTGGATGGGGTGCTTCTGTAAGGAGCAAGGACTGGATGGAGACTGCTCTTCTCTTCTACTGCTTTTTCAGACTGTTACCCGGCGTTTCACCGACAGTCTGAGAGACATAAACCATGGTCCTAACGGAATATACAGTATACGTCTTTCATCTGATTTTTTTCTGAGCGATGTGATTTGAGGTTGAAGACATGCCTCTGCGTGGCACCACTAATGGGTGGCACCCAGCTAGATGTTGCAATGGCTGAGGTTACGAAGGACACTCAATGGACATTAGGTATTATGAGGACTTTGCTTGTTTCATTATGAGGACTTTGCTTGTTTTATTATGACGACTTTGCTTGTTTTATTATGAGGACTTTGCTTGTTTTATTATGAGGACTTTGCTTGTTTGCTTTTCCATTTTGGAGAATTTCTATACAGTATATATTGTGCTGTCTGTCAGGGGGCTGTGGGATTTGTTCAAAGGAAGAAAAAAAATGTCCATTCCTGATTGGGGAGGTCACTGGAGAAGTGTCTGTGTGTGAGTGTGCACGCTGCAGGCATGTGTGTGTGCATATGTGCGCAACATGCGTTTGTGTGTGCATGTGTGGGTGAAATGCGTCTGTGTGTGTGTGTGTGTGTGTGTAAATATGTGCGTAAATTGTGTGTGTGTGTGTGTGTGTGTGTGTGTGTGTGTGTGTGTGTGTGTGCGTGTGTGTGTACAGGATTGGCGGCTTCTCTTCTTGTAAACAAACATGGATCTGAGGAGCTCTACTTTTCATTCGACTTTCTTTCTACTTTTCTCTCACACTGCTGGATTCTTCCGACAACTACTTCTATTCTCAGGCTGTTTAAAAGATGAAGTCATTCCTCCACTGAGCGTATACATTGCGTGACTCTCTGTAGACACTGAGGAGAGAGGACGGGATAACAGCAAATGCATTTGATCTGTATATATATGTGGAACATTGGATTCATCTCTCATGGAACAGAATGGTTCTTACCGCAGAGAGTGTTTCCGGTGGATGAGAACGAGAGAACTCTCCCATGTTCTCTTATTCCGTTTGACCCGAAGTGGTCTCTTGTTTGATCTGGAGATTCCAGACTAAAAAGGAGTGAGGGAGCCGCCTGGAGACACTCTACAGGCATGACGTCACTCTACAGGCATGACGTCACTCTACAGGCATGACGTCACTCTACAGGCATGACGTCACTCTACAGCCATGACGTCACTCTACAGGCATGACGTCACTCTACAGCCATGACGTCACTCTACAGGCATGACGTCACTCTACAGGCATGACGTCACTCCACAGGCATGACGTCACTCTACAGCCATGACGTCACTCTACAGGCATGACGTCACTCCACAGGCATGACGTCACTCTACAGGCATGACGTCACTCTACAGTCACTTCAGACTCAATGGTCTTTCCTTGGATTCCTTCTCTGCTCCCACCCTTTCTCTGTCTCTTTCTCTAAAAGTCAGAGGGAAGTGAGGACATGATTACGTTGGGAGAGAAGAGACGGGGAGCGGATGGGTGGAGAGGACACAAGGAATCGAGGAAAAACTCATTGAGATGTGGCGAGAGTGGTGGCCATGCCATAGCCAGCCTGACGAGAACGCTAGGGGACGGAGACCGGCTGGTATTTCAAACATATGTTTTCTTGACGACAGGAGACATGAAGGGGTGGTATTGAAATGTGGTATGGTGTCACACAGTCCGTCACTGAAGTCCAATGGCGATGTGCCACAGCCTTCTGCTGTATCCAATGATCTCTGCTGGCTCTCGCTACTCCAGCACGTTAGTACACGCCATACACCTGGCTCAGGCTTACATCTCTGGTTCTTAGATAAAGGACAGCAGTTTAGAGACAGTTAACTACTTGGGTTGTTGTATCAGTTGACACTGTGGATATCAAGTGCTTCATCTGCATGCTCTGTGCTCATCAAAGTGAGACTTTTGCCAAAGGCGGGTTATTTTAGTACTTCTTGTACTTCGGTTCATTACTGCTACTCTAATATTGCCAACTGTTGTTTTGTTTTTTTTACACATCAAAAATCAAATACATGTAGTTGTGATTTTTTACTTCAATTACTTCAATGCCCGATCTTTCATCTTCTGAATAGAACAACAACAACAACAACTGTAAAACGAGAAGAGATAGAAGAGATGATTTCAGCTTTTGGTGAATTATTCTCTGTTACCAGTAGAGGTCAGTGTAAGGCTTTCAAATACAGATGGCAGTCATTGGAGGTTAGACAGCAGCATCAACGATCAATGTCTTCAAGTTACAATACCCCCCCCTCAAAAGCTAAATCTGTTTAAAATATCTCAGTTTACAGTGACTGTTTAAATTCAGAACATAAAAAGTTTGGTCCCGAAAACTCCATCTCAACTCCCCAGTGCTCGTGGACTAAGGGGTGGTGTTTGTAAAGTGGACGTCATAGTGACGATTATTGCTCTGGCATTTTGTGCATGTTACTTAAATATGAAGGAATACCCTTACATAAATGAAGATAACTAAAGAAAAAGAGCAGGATAAGGGCTATAATGATGCCATGTTTGACTGAATAGAATCGGTTGTAATTATATCAAATAAAAAGTCTTTGAATTAAGAATTGTCTATTGTCTTGTCTATGTCATTTCTGAAAGTATATCCCGCTAACATTGAGATGATCTGAATATATATCGAAATATATCACAAGTATTAATACATGGGAATAATAACCAATTCAGATTTATATTATTTTACCCTTATTTTACCAGGTAAATTGACTGAAAACATATTCTCATTTACAGCAACGACCTGAGGAATATTTACAGGGGAGAGGAGGAGGGATGAATGAGCCAACTGGAAGCTGGGGATGATTAGGTGGCCATGATGGTCCAGTTGAAGTCGGAAGTTCACATAGACCTTAGCCAAATACATATAAACTCAGTTTTTCACAATTCCTGACATTTAATCCTAGTAAAAATTCCCTGTCTTAGGTCAGTTAGGATCACTTATTTATTTTAAGAATGTGAAATGTCAGAATAATACTTTAGAGAATGATTTATTTCAGCTTTGATTTCTTTCATCACATTCCCAGTGGGTCAGAAGTTTACATACACGCAAATAGTATTTGGTAGCATTACCTTTAAATTGTTTAACTTGGGTCAAACGCTTCGGGGTGCCTTCCACAAGCTTCCTACAATAAGTTGGGTGAATTTTGGCCCATTCCTCCTGACAGAGCTGGTGTAACTGAGTTAGGTTTGTAGGCCTCCTTGCTCGCACACGCTTTTTCAGTTCTGCCCACAAATTTTCTATCCGATTGAGGTCGTACGTTGATCTCTATGAGACAGAAGGCGTCTCCTTCCTGAGCGGTATGACGGCTGCGTGGTCCCATGGTGTTTATACTTGCGTACTATTGTTTGTACAGATGAACGAGGTACCTTCAGGCGTTTGGAAATTGCTCCTAAGGATGAACCAGACTTGTGGAAGTCTACAATTATTTTTCTGTCTTGGCTGATTTATTTGGATTTTTCCTTGATGTCAAGCAAAGAGGCACTGAGTTTGAAGGTAGGCCTTGAACTACATCCACAAGTACACCTCCAATTTACTACAATTATGTAAATTAGCCTATCAGAAGCTTCTAAAGCCATGACAACATTTTCTGGAATTTTCCAAGATGTTTAAAGGCACAGTCAACTTAGTGTGTGTAAACTTCTGACCCACTGGAATTCTGATACAGTGAATTATAAGTGAAATAATCTGTCTGTCAACAATTGTTGCCAAAACTATAGTTTGTTAACAAGAAATTTGTGGAGTGGTTGAAAAAACAGTTTTAAATGACTCCATCCTAGGTGTATTTAAACCTCCGATTTCAACTGTATGAGAACCAAATTGGGATTTTAGCCAGGACAACGGGGTATATATATATATATTCTAATCTGAAAATAAACCCTAAAAGGAAAAAGGACCTAACCCTGCTCATATATACAGAAATAGCAAGGAGGAAGGTCCCACCTTTTTAATTCTAGTGCCACATACCCCAGCCTAAACTAAAGAAAGTACCCTTCGAACAGCCCCTGAAGACAAATGCTGCTTTTCGACTGTAACACCAGTGTTACACTAGTGTATATACCCTTATGTTATACTAGGGACATTGTGTTTCCATATCTCGGGCTGACAGTGAGGACCTGTGAAAAGCATAATCAACAACCTTTTGCATGATCAAAACAGTTGCTTTATGAGAAGGTGTTAAAGTTCTCTGTTAGCCATTGTAATGTAAATGACAGCTGATAAGTAGCAGTAGGCCTGGCAGGTCCTCGGGAGCCATGGTCAAATGAGACACGGGTGCCGGCCCATGTAGAGCCTTTTGGGTAAAACTCTGTGTGGAAATGCACAAAAGAGATAACGCCTGGACAAGAAGGGACACCAGAAATCTGTTCTTCAGAATAAACACTCGTCCTGGTCCTGAGCTGTAGAGTAGAGCAGGTCTTGATTGTAAGATGCCTGGGATATATGCGTGCAAGGGGGGGGGGGGTGTAAAGAGTATTAACTTTCACAGGGCTAAATCAAAGGGAGTTCCTATCACCAAGAGGGATTGTTAGTTGGTTAGTTCCCCTCAGAATAAAAGGTCACCCTAGGCAGTAAAGCAGGGCTGAACGTAACACAACTGTGATATATAGGGGGAGGGGGGCTGGAAGAGAGAGGAGTGAGAGAGGTATTAACTTTCAAAATCAAAGGGCTTTCCTGTCACCACTGGGGGAGGGGTCTGAGCAACAGGGGTCCTATTCACGGGGGGGGGGGGGGGGTCCCGTCGAGTGGAGGGCCATTGCATCTGTTGTCTCAATCTCCTCCATTCAGAGAAAGAAAACAGCCATTAAAGCCACATGACTGTGAACTTGATTGCAGAAGGTCCAAACTGCCCCGTCTCCCACAAACAGCAACCCGTCCTCAGTCAATGGTGGGTCTCTCCGTGTTTACTTTGAGGTGTGAAAACATCCCCTCCCCCTTCATTTTTAAGAGGTGTTTGCTTCACACTTCAATGATACAATGACCCACCAGTTGTATTACATATGAATGAAACGTTAGATATTTCAGTTGACTAGAATGCCGTTCACTGCATTCGGTGGAAGAAGGCGTAAAAAACATTTGAGTCTCACACTATCACTCTGAGAAAATAACATATAACATTGAATATATATTTGCTTTAGCAAGGAATTCCCGTTTATTAAAATGTACATGCAGTCTTAACTTCAATTAAGTTGTCTGTGAAAGTGATACATTATTTACAAAATCTTCCAACAAATTGTGGTTTGTACACATAGGAATGGCAATTCACATTTCTGATTAAATAACAAGAATCCATTTCAGCAACAGATGAAACTGAGATAGGGGTTTATATATCCATGAATAAAAACATTATAACACTGATCCCACAATCAACCGTCAGATCAATATATACATTTGGCCAAACAGCAAATTTCTTAAAATCAACAGACATGTGGTATACTTAATTCAGATACATTTTCTTCCTCATGTAATTCACATTCCATTATCAAAAATGTTTCTGAATTGCAGATTCTAAAAGATGAAACATGCAGAAAGTGGATCACTTGCATGTTACATAAATTTGCTGAATGATTTATATTTCAATATTACAAATTAAATCAAAAATAAAATGAAGACCTCTTATCTATTCAACCTGCTATCCACTTTACTACATAAAAACAGTCTTCGTTTTGAAAAAAACATCAATCATACTGTATATTCTATTATGTACCTACCTAAAACACTAGTTATGTTATTTTTGGACTTTTTATTACTACTTGTTATTTTTGGACTTTTGTAGTTGGCATTTGATTCTTGATTGATATTATGGTACTGCATTGTTGAGTTAGCAAGCAAGCATTTCACTGTACCGTGTGCACGTGTCCAACCAAAACTTTGATTTGATTTGACCGTGGACATTGACAGCTGATTAATGTGGGAACCAGGTTATAATGTCACCATCAAAGGTCAAGAGTGGCTACCCCCTGGCTATAGCAGATCCTTTTTTTGTGCGACACCTAGAAATGCCCAGTGAACGCTCTGTGTCCATATCACAATCCTGAACCTCGCCACTCGATTTGCTTCCCTTGTTGTGAAATACCTCTCAAAAGCGTTTTGTTGACGGGCTGAAAATGGTCACGACTACAGAGGTTAATAGTCTATAGGTTGTCCTTGTGGTCCGCACCACTCTCCCTCAGAGGGTCTGTTACAGTATCATCACATATTGCAGTCTCTTGGCTTCTATATAGGAGTCTATTGGATACCCCCTCTAGTCCGTTCTACTCTCTCTTGATATTGGCCAACAGAGAGTCCGACGCGTTCCCACCGGACCGGCTCTTCCTACTCTGGTGAGTCTTGACGTGTTTGGAGAGGTGGTCGCTCCTCATGAACCTCTTCCCACACTGCTGGCATCCGAACCTCTTCTCCCCGGTGTGTGTTCTGAGGTGGCGCTGTAGCTCGTCGGAGCGCGTGAAGCTCTTCCCGCAGAACAGCCAGTTGCAGATGAACGGCCTCTCCCCGGCATGCCAGCGCAGGTGGGCCTTCAGGTGAGACGTCTTCTTGTACACCTTGCCGCACTCTGGGATATGACAGATGTGCAGTCGTTTCTTGCCAAACTCGAGTCCCCCGCCGTTGGCCTGGCAGTTGGGGCACTTGCAGCGACGGCAGCGGCGTGTAGAGGATAACAGGCCCTTGGAGGTGCCCTGTAGGAGGGCTGCGATTTGGGGCTGGTGGCCCAGGACCAGCTGCCGGCCCAGGGAAAAAGGGTGGTGGTTGGTGGGGCTTCCGTGGCCAGTGGTCTGGGGGAGGCTCCACCAGCCCTGCTGGCCCTCCTCCCCTACATGGTGTTGTCCGCCGGATAGATGGTGCCTGGCGGAGGATACAGAGTTCTGAAAGAAGCCGGGGAAGTTTTGTCCCACAGAGACGCCATTATGCTGGGGGTAGTACTGCGGCCCATTGGGACCCTGGCTCTGGGATGAGAGGACCTTGACGGGGGAGAGCTCGAAAGAGTAGGCGGAGGGAGGCTCGGCCGGCGGAGTCAGGGGCAGCTCGTGGTGGTGGTGGTGATGGTGGTGGTGATGGTAGAGTGCGTGGGGGTGAGGACCCAGGCCAGAAGGCAGACTCTGTCCAGGGCCAACAGGGAACTGGACTTTGGGCACCGCGAATGTCATCTGATGTGCGGCTGCAGTGAGACTGGAGGCGCTGAGACTAGAACTAGGGGCCACCGCCACCTCGTTGCTCCAGAGCTGGAACATCCCGGAGGCTGAGCTCACCCCCACCGCCCCCTCATAGGGGAACTGGGAGCTCTCAGAGCCCACCGTGCCACCCACCTGCCAGGCCTGGCTACAGGTGGTGGCCAGGAAGGACAGGGCGTTGGGGGCTCCCTCGGGGGACGAGCTGGGGGTCCGGTCCTGGTGGAAGATGGATAAAGAACATAATTCACTAAGTCACACTAATGACCCAGGCATTTCAATCTATCACATTTAGTCATAAAGTACTTTTTTTTACATCACATGTTGTCACAGGATGCTTTTACAATAAGTCTGGTGAAACTTCAGGAATCATAGCAATTCAAGTGATTATTGTGTATTTAAAAAATGTATTGTGTGCAAATAGCAGTAATTTCTCACGAGGTACTTTTATTTGTTCTTGAATATCAGATACCAGAAGTTTTACATATACAAATGTCAACTACAATATCCACAAATATTTATTGACTACAACTATATCATGATACAGTTTCTGTGCAACTTAAAACTTCCTAACACTCTTTCATTCTGTCAGGTTTTAAAATAATAAAACATTTACTTAGCTATAAACGAGACAGAGAATACAGCCTATTGAACGTCACATTTTAGAACTCTGCAGATGTATTAACCTGAACAGATTATTGCCGCACATTTAATCCGACGCAATAAACTGTATAGAAGTGCCTATATTGATTCGTATCAAAACGATTACAAACCTGTAAAAAGGTGTGTAGAAAGTTGTCATTCCGTTGTATCGTCAGCGCAGCCATCTGTCCAAGCGCTCTGTGTCTCCGCACCTGCAACACGAGCTGCGCGGAAAGGCAGCGATGAACGAGTTTACCAGGGAAGGTGCGCGGTGTCGATGGAGAGAAGCGCAGCAAGCACCCGGGTCTTGAATTGACCCTAAAACTAGAAACAGTCCTATCCAGAAACAAAGTAATCCTGTATCATACAAGGCAAAGTCTCCGGTCCTCAGTCCGCGTGGTTACAACGCTTAAAATAGTCTGACTCCGAATGAATGACCAAACTAATTCCAGTTCATGTGGGTCCTCTTTTCAGTCACCAGCAGTCGCATACAGCCACAGAGTAGAAGGCTTCTTTGAAGTGCAAGTGAAGGAGAGTTTCGCAAGAAATCCTGTGGATTATTTCAAAGGCAGTTGCATGAGTTGTATCTTGTCTTTATAAAGAGGCAAGGTCCTCTCAACGGGGTCTCCATGAGAACCAGTATGGAGAGGAGATGTGAGGAGGGGGGGTGATTGGGGAGGAGGGGGTTACATTGATAGTTGGTTGACGGAGAGGGTTGCTCATAATTTGCACTCAATTTCAACCAAATGCTGACCTTGCAAAGCAACTCCTCCCTCAATTGTTCTGAAAAACTTTGAGGCGTGAAAAAGGTATTTAGTAATATCGTACAATTTGAGGGAGGGATGTGCTCTCGATTTTCTCTGCATATAAACTGCATATCAACGCGGATTTTGTTAAATAAATGGGCAACTTTATTACACGTGTAGGCTATTACTATTATTAATAATACGCCTGATCGTAATAATAAGCATCACCATTTGGCATTTCTGCACATAACATTATCAATATAGTTTAGAAGACAGAAAAATCTAAACCAAGATCACTCCATTTATTATTGCCTACAGTGCTTGGAACAACACAATTTGCATGAATGGAATAATAATAATTATTGTGCATTCTAAATATAATATTCTTAAATTGCTGAACTCTATCAGCAATGTCTACAGCGCTTGAAATTAAGTGGGGTCTTCACTTATTTGATCTTCATGATAAGCAGTTCATGAGCAGTTACACGCAAAATACATGGCTTAAATTCTATTCAATGCACCAAAATGTAAAGCTATTTTGAGATGAGATGAATCGCCCATCACAGAGCATTCAGAGTCAAATACATTGGTGATATATCATACCGGGGTGGAGAAGGGCAATACATGATCAAATCAAATATGTTTCATCACAGAAACAAATACAACGCTTTTAAACTTTGTCCTTTCAGTTCTCGCTCCTTTTTCTCACGGTTACACCTTCCCAGGCTTCACTTGGGATCAGACTGTAAAGAATGTCACATCACCCTCACGACCATAACGTTACATGTTTTCCCTCACAAAGCTAATTGATAAAACCTAATCAAAGCCTCCCCAGTACTCACTGCTAGGTGACACGTCAAATAGGTCCTGCCCTGCGTGACTCCCTCACCCTTCAGGGTCAAGGAAAGGCCATTACAGATCTACTGCATTAATACATGCAGATTGGGAGAGTTAATCTAATTCTATAGATCTGTTAACCATTACAAAGTTAAGAGCTTAAATTCAAGTCGGGAGCTCTGCTCATTTCTCATGTAAATAGGAGAGCAAAGCCTGAGCCTCTCTTCTTTTGCTGTGAACCACATTATTCGCACGTTTCGGCGGTTCCCAATGAAAGAAAATGCAGAGAACGTTGCAGAAAAGGATCAGACTTTGTTTGGTGTTAAATTAATACCTAACACCACTTTAGCAAAATGTATACATGAGTCATATACCTGTCATGTAAGCAATCATTTCAAAACAGTTACTTTGTGATTTAAAAGTTTGCGTCATGAGAAAAACATGACAGGCAAACAAAATGTAGATTAAAGATTAAGAGGCAAATGTCATTTCAATCTGACCCATTGGTATTTTGATGGAAAACACGGGTTCTACTAACTAGTTATTACCACACCAACACAGTACGTAATATTACTTATTTACAAAATAACTCGATTTTTTTCCGAAAAGAAACTTCATTTGAGGGGTCAGATACATAAGCATAAGGGTAGTAACCATTACTGATTAAGTTTGCCCTATGGCCGTTTGAGAAGGATATTTTTACCTGACAATTTGCATATAAACGGGTTTGCGGGGAGAAGTGTGGGGCAGTGTTGCCTCTAATACACGCAGTGTGTTACAATTGGTCTAATAAAAAAAGGGTCATGGCTAACGTAGAAAGGAAATACATAAAAACTTTATTTTTAAACAGCTTTCCGTGAATTATAGCTCATGCCTTCATACCATACTAATGCAATGATTCATGCAATGACGGATGTCAATCATTTTATTTTGGTTTGACAAGAGATTATCTGTTAATTGGTGCATGAATATACAGCCTCGGCAAAGATCATGCAAGTGATGCATTTAGTGTGTGGTTGGCTCTGATCTCCGAATGACCTCGACTGAGGAAAGCCGATGGAGGACAATTCAGCTCCATTTTCAAAGGTTTTGTTCCACCCACCCTTTCTGAACAGTACGAGATATCCATTAGATTTGCTGTAACCGTAGCTTGCCACCTGAATACAAAAGCTAATATAGCTTTCCTCAGAAATGCCGCACTCAATTATGTTTGCCTGGTGAAACAGTATCTGTAATCAACATTTTGGAACAGAGTATTTTCCACTTTGAAATCCAAGGTCTCTAAGAAAATGATCTGCCACCTTTGGATATGCACTGAGTACACAAAACATTAGGAACACCTGCTCTTTCCATGACATAGACTGACCATGTATGTCCGCGTGAAAGCTATGATGCCTGATTGATGTCATTTGTTAAATCCACTTCAATCAGTGTAGATCCTCCCTTTAGATTTGTGTCTATTAGGTCACTGTTTGGGAATTGTTAGATTACTTTTTAGATATTACTGTCCGTTACACTCCCATTAACATCTGCTAACCATGTGTGTGTGACCAATACAATTGGATTTTTATGAAGGGGGGGGGGGGAGACAGGTTAAAGAATGATTTTGAAGCCTTGAGACAATTGAGACATGGATTGTGTATGTGTGCCATTCATAGGGTGAATGAGAGAGACAAAATATTTAAGTGCCTTTGAACGGGGTATGGTATGTGCACCAGGCGCACCAGTTTGAGTCAAGAACTGAAAAGCTGCTGGGTTTCTCACGCTCAACAGTTTCCCGTGTGTATCAAGAATGGTCCACCACCCAAAAGAACATCCAGGCAACTTGACACATCTCTGGGAAGCATTGGAGTCAACATGGGCCAGAATCCCTGTGAAACACTTTCGGCACCTTGTAGAGTCCATGTCCCGACAAATTGAGGCTGTTCTGAGGGCAAAAGGTGTGGGGGGGTGCACAACTCAACATTAGGAAGATGTTCTTAATGTTAATCCCCCGTGCAACCTTTCAAAAAAAATCTAATAGTATCATTCATGATTTTGTAAAGGTAGAAATAAAAAAGAACATTTAAGATTTAAGGAAAACCAGTTGCAAACAAATCAAAGAGAGCAAGAGCTCTTCCAAGAAGGAAGACATCAAATATTAGTGCTGTCCCATCTTCAAAGCTCTGAGGTACCCAGGCTGCTGCTGCTCTGTGTCTCCTCTTGCTTTATTACCCAGCACAAGTTGTTAATTACCCTGATTCCTATTTCCTGTCCCCACTCCCCCCCCTCCGCCTCCCCCTTCCCCACTGTACTGACTCCCTCCCTCCCTCCCAGATGAGGTGCTTTGAAGTGCAAAGTACCCTCTCCTCACTTTGAACTGTGAAAACAATGCTCATGTGGTGCTCTGCTTACTGCTTACCTTCCCTTCCCCATGTTAGCTCATTTAAATAGACCTGGATACATACAGCAAGCAGGCTTCCTTCTACACTATTTCATGGGACAACGAGAGAGTGTTTTCCAGAGAGCGAGCGGTCCCAGTGTTCAGTAAACAGCTGTTGTGATAGCAAGCAATCAGGCCTCACGACTGTAAACATTCAGGGATGTGCTGGATTTTATTTTATTTTGCCTTTATTTAACTAGGCAAGTCAGTTAAGATCGTATTCTTATTTTCAATGACAGCCTAGGAACAGTGGGCTAACTGCCTTGCTCAGGGGCAGAACGACAGATTATTATTTAATATATATATGTATATATTTTGTTTACCTTGTCAGCTTGGGGATTTGATCTTGCAACCTTTACAAGTCCAACGCTCTAACCACAAGGCTACCAGCCACCCCATAGGGTCAGATAGGCAGCTGGCCACCAACTTCAATGCTGAGAATGTCTTGGCTGGCCTATCGAATATAATATTTTCTTAAAGACATTTCAAGAATTTGAACTGAAATTATAATTGATGACATCCACATTTAGGAGTTATATTAGACACAAACTACCTGAGACATATATATTTTTGCTGAGGGTCATTGCTATATTGTGATGTTAAATGACATTTTGTTTGTCACATGCGCCGAATACAACCTTACCGTGAAATGCTTACGTACGAGAATTTAACCAACAATGCAGTTCAAAAAATAGAGGTAAGAAAATATTCACTAAATAAACTAGTAAAAAATGTAAAAAACCTGTAATAAGAAGTGTGGAGGTTAGTTGAAGTAATGTACTGTACATGTAGGTAGGGGTAAAGTGACTATGCATAGATAATAAACAGCGAGTAGCAGCAGTGTAAAAACACAAAGGGGGGGGTTCATGTAAATAATCCGGATTGCCCTTTCAGTTTCAATCTGTTCCGTCGATAAGGAAACAAAAATATCAATTTTCACCCATTACAGATGACAAACCACTAGCCATGCTGTTTTTGTCACCGATCAATTCCCTCTTTAAAGCAAGCAAAACAATGCATGAAGAATATTCTAGTAGCTAGTCAAGCTGTTTTTTTTTCTTCCCATTTCATCATCTTGCCTGGGGGGCAGTTTAAAAGCCCTCAGATCACTAAAATGTCCCAGCTGTCATGACCATCTGCACCCTAAAAGGCCATACAGCCACATAACAGAGGACAGAGGAGAGGAACTGCCTTTGTACTGGTGGCCCATGGGTGTATCCCAAATGGCAGGCTATTCCCTACATAGTGCACCACTTTTGACCAGATCATGGGCCCTGGTCAAAAGTAGTGCACTGCATAGGAATAGGGTTCCATTTTGGAACGCAGCCTGTGTCAGAAGCTCCTGTTTTACAGCACCAAGTTGGCTAAATGACCCTCATGTGACGAACAGTGGGCTAATGGAAGAGACAGGAGACAGACAGAAGGTTTAAAGCCTGCAGCTTGGCTGCACTGCTTTACTTTAGAAGCATTCAGAAGGAGAGAAAGGGGACAATATGGTGTGTAATTACCATGACAGTACTGTATTATTGGAAGGAGGACTAATTTCAACAGCTGAAGTTTACAGTAGGCAATATTATGACCATTTTAAAGTTCAATCGGGACATTTTTTCCGGACTCTTATGATGTGGTGGGGAGGAGAGTCGGGGGAGTTCAGTATATTTTGCAGGGAAATTAAACTTGTCACTCCGAAAACAACTTCCCAAAAGAGTGCTTAATAAATGATGATCTTTCTTATAATAATAATAATAATAATAATAATAATATATGCCATTTAGCAGACGCTTTTATCCAAAGCGACTTACAGTCATGTGTGCATACATTCTACGATAACAACATTAGACCATTAGACCATAACAACATTAGACCATAACAACATTAGACCATTAGACCATAACAGCATTAGACCATTAGATCATAACAACATTAGATCATAACAACATTAGATCATAACAACATTAGACCATTAGACCATAACAACATTAGACCATAACAACATTAGACCATAACAACATTAGACCATTAGATCATAACAACATTAGACCATTAGACCATAACAACATTAGACAATTAGATCATAACAACATTAGATCGTAACAACATTAGATCATAACAGCATTAGACCATTAGACCATAACAACATTAGACCATAACAACATTAGACCATAACAACATTAGACCATAACAACATTAGACCATAACAACATTAGACCATAACAACATTAGATCATTAGACCATAACAGCATTAGACCATTAGATCATAACAACATTAGATCATAACAACATTAGATCATAACAACATTAGACCATTAGACCATAACAACATTAGACCATAACAACATTAGACCATAACAACATTAGACCATTAGATCATAACAACATTAGACCATTAGACCATAACAACATTAGACAATTAGATCATAACAACATTAGATCGTAACAACATTAGATCATAACAGCATTAGACCATTAGACCATAACAACATTAGACCATAACAACATTAGACCATAACAACATTAGACCATAACAACATTAGACCATTAGACCATAACAACATTAGACCATAACAACATTAGACCATTAGACCATAACAACATTAGATCATAACAACATTAGATAACAACATTAACATTAGACCATAACAACATTAGACCATAACAACATTAGACCATAACAACATTAGACCATTAGACCATAACACCATTAGACCATTAGACCATAACACCATTAGACCATATGATATGACCTTATGATCTGTAGAAGTGATTTCTATGTAAATACTGAGAAATATAAGTCTCAAAATACTAAAAACAAACAGTATTGAAATGGCAGAAAGATTAAATTCCAGAATCCAGATGTAGAAAAGAGAGATGAAGAAAATAAAAAAATAAAAAATATATCAGGGAATCCAGAATTCCCACACCTGTGCAACTAGGCCCTACACCTGTCTATTAGCATGTATGCAAGCTCCAGCCTTCAGTCACCTGGGCAGACACAGACAGACAGCACACATCTCCACTTGTCAAAGAAAACTTTTATCAATACCAGGTGCACTTGAAGTTTGTTTGCATTTTGTTTTCCGGCACTCTTAACAACTTCAGAAGTCAGATCACAGGAGTGTGTGATCAAAGCGCCTTGCGGTTAGTTCTGGAAACACAGGAGTGCTACGCACGGCTTTGATACTCCACATCAATATTTCAATTCAACAATCGCTTGACATGCACCCGTACTCCCAGAGACGAAAGACGAAAGGAAGGAGTAGAGAGAGAGATCTAGGGAAGGTAGAAGGGGCACTGTATGGAGGAACTAAGAGAGCTGGATTGATGGAATTGTTAACATGTCTTTTCCTTTCATAGCAATGTGGCACAAAGGCAACTGATCTTCTTTATAGCCGTTACCTTTGTGGTTTTTGTTTCACATTTTTCTTCACACTGTGCGATAGGCTAGAAAATACAATAATGCCCTTTCTACAACATAGAACTATCGTAAGCCCTTCTGTTTGTAGCAAACCGTGGCACGAAAAGGTCAGCAGAATTTGTTTTACAGGTTTTTAATCAAAGGGGTATACATTCTCAGAAAAAAAGGTATGGTTAGGGTACAGTATTGTTCCCTGGGGTACAAAAATATGAAAATACACATCATGTACCTTCAGAGGTACACATGTAATCTCACATGGTACTGTTCGGTACCTTTTAGGGTACATGCGCGGATAATCTATTATAAAATGGTACATTTTTGTACCCAATATTTTGAATATAAAAAGATACGATCATCACATCACACACTCAAAAACCCTGGCCATCATTTTCATATTTCCCAGCATGCTCTATTGCAGGTTTCTTTATTTTTTACTGTTTGTTTCAATATGTGTTTTTGCATGCACATTGATTGATTTATGCTAAATAAAGACAAATACATTTGTTATAAACAAATCCAATCTGTTAGTAGTTGGACTTATTGCAACAGTTACTGTGATAGTTACTGTTACTCCAGTTACTGGAGTAAGCTGTCAATGTCAATAAGAATTTATTCTTAACTGGCTTGCCTAGTTAAATAAAGGTTCAATTAAAAAAAATACAAATATATTCTGTAATTAGTTGAAATGCAATTCATTATTGCTGCTGATATCCAACAGTCCATGATCAGATCTGTTGACCATGAGAGCATTTTGCAGATAACATGGGTCGAACTCGACCAAAACAATGGAATTGCCATGGAAACGCATGGGGGAAAGATCCAGAGTCTCCTCATTGCCCCCTAGCAAAATGATCCTACATTTAGGCTATTGTTTGTGTATTCCACACTATGTTGAGGTGAAAATCAGAGTATAATACTGTATGGATGTCAACCCCAATACATGTTCATGTCATCATCACCAAATCAACTGCATTGCCGTTTAAAAAGACTGACTACGACCAGTGATTGTTGTATGCTAGCTATGCTAACAAGTTATAAGAACGGGCGTTAGCATTTAGCAGTCGCTTCTTATAAACCTTAAAAGGGAAAACTTCTACATGTAATGCAGCGAAAACAGCCAGATATACCCATATCTAACTTTACTAACCACATTGTGGGCCTGTTACACTACATAGATCATGACAGATTTGATGAATATATACTTTGTTAGATTTTTGTTGATTGTGTGCCAATCTGGTCAATAAAACATCTGTGGTCCAATGACTCATTTACCACATCTATTGTTTACCTGGTCATCAAAGACCACATGGGTGTTTCAAAGAGTTTCAAAGAGCTGTCAGTCAAGGGAAGCTCATTAATATACGGTCCCCACCCACTCAGCGTGTTCTTTCAGTCTTCCTGATATTTTATTTAACTAGGCAAGTCAGTTAAGAACAAATTCTTATTTACAATGACGGCCTACACTGGCCAAACCCAGACGACACTGGGCCAATTGCGCTATGGGACTGCCAATCACAGCCAGTTGTGATACAGCCTGGATTCAAACCAGGGTGTCTGTAGCGACACCTCTGTCACTGAGATCCAGTGCCTTAGACCACTGTACCACTCGGGAGCCCAGTAATGTCACCTTAGAAGCTTAGACATGAGGGAATGTACATGAAAACAACAAACAATAAGTGTACTGGACAATTTATTGGTGCCTCTCTATTAAATTAAATCAATTTTATTTGTCACATGTGATGAATACAACAGGTCTAGCTTATAGTGAAATGTTTACTTTACAAGCCCTTAAGCAACAATGCAGTTTTAAGAAAATAGAGTTATGAAAATATTTATTAAATAAACAAAATAAAATCTAAATAAAAAGTTACAAAATAAAAAGTAACAATAATGAGGCTATATACAGGGGGTACTGAGTCATTGTGCGCGGTTACAGGTCCGTTGAAGTCATTTGTACATGTAGGTAGGGGTAAAGTGACTATGCATAGATAATAAACAGCATGTAGCAGCAGTGTAAAAACAAAGGGGTGGCAGGGGGTGGGGGCTTCAATGATATACTCTGCCTATAGTCGGCCTTGTCTCAGGATGGTAAGTTGGTGGTTAAAGATATCCCTCTAGTGGTGTGGAGGCTGTGCTTTGGCAAAGTGGGTCGGGTTATATCCTGCCTGTTTGGCCCTGTCCAGGGGTATCATCGGATGGGGCCACAGTGTCTCCTGACCCCTCTCGTCTCAGCCTCCAGTATTTATGCTGCAGTAGTTTGTGTCGGGGGGCTAGGGTCAGTCTGTTATATCTGGAGTATTTCTCCTGTCTTATCCGGTGTCCTGTGTGCATTTAAGTATGCTCTCTCTAATTCTTTCTTTCTTTCTCTCACGGAGGACCTGAGCCCTAGGACCATGTCTCAGGACTACCTGGCATGATGACTTCTTGTTGTCCCCAGTCCACCTGGCTGTGCTGCTGCTCCAGTTTCAGCTGTTCTGCCTCCATGCTGGTCATTTATGAACATTTGATCATCTTGGCCATGTTCTGTTATAATCTCCACCCGGCACAGCCAGAAGAGGACTGGCCACCCCTCATAGCCTAGTTCCTCTCTAGGTTTCTTCCTAGGTTTTGGCCTTTCTATGGAGTTTTTCCTAGCCACCGTGCTTCTACTAGAGGTCAACCGATTATGATTTTTCAACGCCGATGCCGATAAAGATTATTGGAGGACCAAACAAGCTGATACCAATTAATCGGACAATTTTTTAATTGATTTGTAATAATGACAATTACAACAACACTGAATGAACACTTATTTTAACTTAATATAATACATCAATAAAATGAATTAAGCCTCAAATAAATAATGAAACATGTTCAATTTGGTTTAAATAATGCAAAAACAAAGTGTTGGAGAAGAAAGTAAAAGTGCAATATGTGCCATGTAAGACAGCTAACGTTTAAGTTCCTTGCTCAGAACATGAGAACATATGAAAGCTGGTGGTTCCTTTTCAGTGTTCTTATAGGCACTTCAGTATTGCCAGTGTAACAGTATAGCTTCCTTCCCTCTCCTCGCTCGTACCTGAGATCAAACCAGGAACGCATCGACAACAGCCACCCTCGAAGCAGTGTTACCCATGCAGAGCAAGGGGAACAACTACTCCATGTCTCAGAGCGAGTGACTTTTGAAACGCTATTAGCGCACACCCCGTTAACTAGCTAGCCATTTCACTTCGGTCAAACCAGCCTCATCTCGGGAGTTGATAGGCTTGAAGTCATGAACAGCGCAATGCTTTACGCACAACGAAGAGCTGCTGGCGAAATGCACGAAAGTGCTGTTTGAATGAATGCTTACGAGCCTGCTTCTGCCTACCACCGCTCGGTTAGATTCTTGTATGCTCAGTCAGATTATATGCAACGCAGGACACGCTAGATAAACTAGTAATATCATCAACCATGTGTAGTTAACTAGTGATTATGATTGATTGATTGATTGATTGTTTTTATAAGATAAGTTTAATGCTAGCTAGCAACTTACCTTCGCTTACTGCATTCGCGTAACAGGCAGTCTCTTGTGGAGTGCAACGAGAGGCAGGTGGTTAGAGCATTGGACTAGTTAATTGTAAGGTTGCAAGATTGGTTCCCCGAGCTGACAATGTGAAAATCGTTCCGGCCCTGAACAAGGGCAGTTAACTCACCGTTCCTAGGCAGTCGTTGAAAATAAGAATGCGTTCTTAACTGACTTGCCTGGTTAAATAAATATTAAATTAAAGGTGTAAAAAAAAGGAACAATAAATAAATATACCAGCAACAGCGTGTGAAAACCTTGTGAAGACTTACAGAAAACGTTTGACCTCTGTCATTGCCAACAAAGGGTATATAACAAAGTATTGAGATAAACTTTTGTTATTGACCAAATACTTATTTTCCACCATAATTTGCAAATAAATTCATTAAAAATCCTACAATGTGATTTTCTGGATTTTTTTTCTTATTTTGTCTGTCATAGTTGAAGTGTACTTACGATGAAAATTACAGGCCTCTCTCATCTTTTTAAGTGGGAGAACTTTCACAATTGGTGGCTGACTAAATACTTTTTTGCCCCACTGTACTTTACCTCAGGCAAGCAATACCTCGAGACTACCTTAATATTAGACATTGTGCAGAATAATAGTGAAGACATCAAAACTATGAAATAACACATATGGAATCATGTAGTAACCAAACAAGTGTAAAAATAAATCAAAATATATTTTATATTTGAGATTCTTGAAAGTAGCCACCCTTTGCCTTGATGACAGCTTTGCACACTCTTGGTATACTCTCAACCACCTTCATGAGGTAGTCGCCTGGAATGCATTTCAATTAACAGGTGTGCCTTGTTAAAAGTTAATTTGTGGAATTTCTTTCCTTCTTAATGTGTTTGAGCCTATCGATGAAACTGGCTCACATGAGGACGGAAGACCCAGAGTTACCTCTGCTCCAGAGGATACGTTCATTAGAGTTACCAGTCTAAAATATTGCAGCCCAAATAAATGCTTCACAGAGTTCAAGTAACAGACACATCTCAACATCAACAGTTCAGAGGAGACTGCCTGAATCAGGCCTTCATGGTCGAATTGCTGCAACGAAACCCCTACTGAAGGACACCAATAAGAAGAGACTTGCTTGGGCCAAGAAACATGAGAAATGGACATTAGATCGGTGGGAATATGTCCTTTGGTCTGAATTTGAGATTTTGTTTAGAACCGCCGTGTCTTTATGAGACATAGAGGAGGTGAATAGATGATCTCTGCATGTGTGGTTGGCACCGTGAAGCATGGAGGAGTTGGTGTGATGGTGTGGGGGTGCTTTGCTGGTGACACTGTCAGTGATTTATTTAGAATTCAAGGCACACTGTCACGACTTCCGCCAAAGTCGGTCCCTCTCCTTGTTCGGGTGGCGTTCGACGTCACCGGCCTTCTAGCCATCGCCAATCCACTTTTCATTTTCCATTGGTTTCGTCTTTGTTTTACACAACTGGTTTCAATTCCCCAATAACATGTTCATTATTTAACCCTCTGTTTTCACCATGGTTTTTATGCGTGTTTGTTTATTGTAAGTTTGGTCCATTGTTTGTGGACCTGGTGTTACTTCATGTATTTTGATATTTTGTGTTACTTGTGTTACTCATCTCCGCTGTCCTGCGCCTGACTCCTCTGCACCAGCTACACCCAGATCCTTACACACACTTAACCAGCATAGCTACCACAGCATTCTGGAGCGAAACGCCATCTCATCTGGTTTGCGCTTAGTGTGACTATCATTTGTTTTTCAACAGGACAATGTCCCAAAACCTCCAGGCTGTGTAAGGGCTATTTGACCAAGAAGGAGAGTGGACTATTGCATCAGATGACCTGGCCTCCACAATCACCCGACCTCAACCTAGTTGAGATGGTTTGGGATGAGTTGGACCGCAGAGTGAAGGAAAAGCAGTGCTCAGCATATGTGGGAACTCCTTCAAGACTGTTGGAAAAGCATTCCTCATGAAGCTGGTTGAGAGAATGCTAATAGTGTGCAAAGCTGTCATTAAGGCAAAGGGTGACTACTTTGAAGAATCTAAGATATATTTGGATTTGTTTTACACTTTTTTGGTTAGTACATGATTCCATGTGTTATTTTGTAGTTTTGATGTCTTCACTATTATTCTACAATGTATTCTACAAAATAAAGAAAAACCTTTGAATGAGTAGGTGTGTCCAAACCTTTGACTGGTACTGTATATACAATATATTAGAGCCATAAGCCTATATCTCGCATGTGAATGCTTGAAAAATAAAACACAATTCAAAGTAACAAAATGTGATGTCATATCAGGTAAAAGTGAATTACTTAGATTGTTGGAGAGTGGGAGAGGAGGAGGACCCATGTTCCCTGCTTCAATCAAGCAGGCTTCAGCCACCCACTTGGCTTCAGTCACCCCCAAGATTGAAGCAGGATACAAATCCAGTTATGACATCCTCCTTGTCAGGCCTCACACGGTGCAAACACGAGTCCTGGGATGGACAGCTTGCGCAGCTTCCTCACATACGGTGCTGGATCTAGCGTGACCTAGTTGAAGAGAAGATGTAAATCGGAAATGTCTGTAAATGGGTAATTCATTGAATTTCCTTTGATTTGTGGTGCGTCAATTTGTTGATATAGGGATCTAATCATTCTACAATATGTTTTCTGGTGTTTTTGAAGTACTGTTTTAGAAATGTGCAATATTTGGTCGTGCCCTTTGTTGTGAAATTTTTCAATGTTCGTATTTATAATTTTCGTGTCCCTGCTCAATTGATTTGAAATGAAGAGCTATTACATATAGAATGTTGGGTCTGTCTTCACAGCATACACCCCTTCTTTGCCTTTGGAAAACTGGTTTAGTGCCTGGGAAGCTGTGCAGACAGAGTAGATCTTGAGATTTCTAAAATGTCAATCAGTACAGCTTGATGATAGTTGAGAGACAAAAGGAGATGGAAGATGAAATAATACCCCCCCCCCCATCATCAAATCAAATGTTATTGGTCACATACACATGGTTAGCAGATGTTAATGTGAGTGAAATGCTTGTGCTTCTAGTTCCAGCAGTAATATCTAACAAGTTATCTAAAAATTCCCCAACAACTACCAAATACACACAACTCTAAAGGGATGGAATAAGAATATGAAAATATAATTTTCCTTCCAACTTCAACTGTAAAAACATATGGATGAGCGATGGCCGAGCGGCATAAACAAGGTTCATTGATGGTATAAGGTACTGTATATACATATGAGATGAGTAATGTAAGATATGTTAACATTATTCAAGTGACATTGTTTAAAGTGACTAGTGATTCATTTACTAAAGTGCCCAGTGATATGAGTCCAGGTAGGCAGCAAGCAGCCTCTCTGAGTTAGTGATTTCTGTTTAGCAGTCTGATGGCCTTTAGAGAGAAGCTGTTTTTCAGTCTCTCGGTCTCAGCTTTGATGAACCTGTGCTGACCTCGCCTTCAGGATGGTAGCGGGGTGAAAAGGCAGTGGCTCGGGTGGTTGTTGTCCTTGATGATCCTTTTGGCCTTTATGTGACATCGGGTGGTGTAGATGTCTTGGAGGGCAAGTAGTTTGCCCCCGGCAATGCGTTGTGCAGACCACACCACCCTCTGGAGAGCCTTGCGGTTGAGGGAGGTGCAGTTTCCATACCAGGCGGTGATACAGCTCGAGGTGCTGTTGCACCTTCTTCACCACACTGTCTGTGTGGTTGGACCATTTCAGTTTGTCTGATGTGTGAGGAACTTAAAACTTCCCCACTACTGTCCCATCGATGTGCATAGGGGGGAGCTCCCTCTGCTGTTTCCTGAAGTCCACGATCATCCCCTTTGTTTTGTTGACATTGAGTGAGAGGTTGTTTTCCTGACAAAAAAACTCCGAGTGCACTCACCTCCTCTCTGTAGGCTGTCTCGTCGTTGTTGGTAATCAAGCCCACTACTGTTGTTTCATCTGCAAACTTGATGATTGAGTTAGAGGCGTGCATGTCCACACAGTCATGGGTGAACAGGAAGTACAAGAGGGGGCTGAGCAGGCACCCTTGTGGGGCCTCAGTGTCAATGGTCAGAAAAGTGGAGATGTTGTTTCCTACCTTCACCACCTGGGGGCGGCCCGTCAGAAAGTCCAGGAATCAATTTCATAGTGTGGGGTTGAGACCCAGGGCCTCCAGCTTAATGATGAGCTTGGAGGGTACTATGGTATTCCTCTTGTCCAGATAGGATAGCACTGTGTGCAGTGTGATGGTGATTGCATAATCTGTGGAACTGTTGGGGCTGTATGCAAACTGAAGTAGGTCTAGGGTGGCAGGTAAGGTGGAGGTGATATGGTCCTTGACTAGTCTCTTAAAGCACTTCATGATGACAGAAGTGAATGCTATGGGGCAGTAGTCATTTTGTTCAATATAATAATAATAATATAATAATATATGCCATTTAGCAGACGCTTTTATCCAAAGCGACTTACAGTCATGTGTGCATACATTCTACGTATGGGTGGTCCCGGGGATCGAACCCACTACCCTGGCGTTACAAGCGCCATGCTCTACCAACTGAGCGTTGATATTAAGCTGTTATAGCATCAAAACACAAAGGGAACTCTTTAGAATGTATTCCTGCATTCCTTAAAGCTTCAAATACTCCAGAAGGAATGGTGAAGTCATGCAGAGAATGTGTTCTAGAACATGTCAAGGTATTTCATGGATTACTTAGTATTACATGTGATAAATTGCTTGTCTATGTGTTCAGTTACCTTTGCCTTCTTGGGTACAGGTAGCCATCTTGAGGCATTTAGGGACAGCAGACTGGGTTAGGGAGCGATTGAATAGGTCTGTAAACACACCAGCCAGCTGGTCTGCACATGCTCTGAGGACGCGGCTAGGGATCCCGTCTGGAACAGCAGCCATGCGAGGGTTAACACGGTTCAATTTCTTACTCACGTTGGCCACAGAGAAGGAGAGGGGGTGGGGGGGGGGGGGCGCAGTCCTTGTTAGTGGGCCGCAACGGTGGCAGAGAAGGTATTTAGTTTGTCTGGAAGCGTGATGTCGGTGTCCGTGACATGGCTGGTTTTCTTTTTGTAGTCCATGATTTCCTGTAGACCCTGCCACATACGTCTCGTGTCTGAGCCGTTTTGCGACTCCACTTTGTCCCTATACCGACATTTCGCTTGTTTGATTACCTTACGGAGGGAATAACTACACTGTTTATATTCGTCAATCCTCTTTCCATGGTTAAAGGTGGTGGTTCGCAATTTCAGTTTTGCGCGAATGCCACCATCCATCCACGATTTTGTACAGTGGGTACAACATCTCCAATGCACTCCTTATAAACTCATTCACAGAGTCAGCGGAACATTTTCCCAGTCCGCATGATCAAAACAATCTTGATGCGTGGATTCCGATTAGTCAGACCAGCGTTGAATGGTTCTAGTCACAGGTACATCCTGTTTGATTTTCTGCCTATAAGACGGTAGGAGCAAGATGGAGTCGCGGTCGGATTTGCCGAAGGGAGGGCCTTGTATGCATCGCGGAAGTTAGAGTAGCAGTGATCAAGTGTATTGCCTGCTCAAGTGCTGCAATCAATATGCTGCTAAAATTTAAGTAGCCCTAACGCCTTAAAGTTCTCAAATTTGCTTTGTTAAAATCCACAGCTACAATAAATGCATATATGGTTTCCAGTTTACATAGAGTCCAGTGAAGTTCCTTGAGTGCCGTCGTGGTGTCTGCTTGAGGGGGTATATACACATGTCACGGGCGTCGTAAGAAGCGGACCAAGGTGCAGCGTGGTGAGCGTAAATATTCCTTTTTATTAGAATGTCAATAACAATAAACAATACAAAATGATGTGATGCTTAACAGGGCTATGAAGCCTCTAACAAAGTCAACTACCCACACTGAAAGGAGGGAAAAAGGGCTACCTAAGTATGATTCCCAATCAGAGACAACATTAGACAGCTGTCCCTGATTGAGAACCATACCCGGCCAAAACATAGAAATACAGAAACATAGAAAACAAAACATAGAATGCCCACCCCACATCACACCCTGACCTAACCAAATAGAGAAATAAAACTGCTCTCTAGGGTCAGGGCGTGACAACACAGCTGTGACGATATCTGATGAGAATTCTCTTGGGAGATAATATTGCCAGCATTTTATTTGATTGCGTTCCTGTATATTGTTATGATTACACCATGAGTGATTAATCATGAATCATACTCCCCCGCCCTTTTTCTTCCCAGAGAGGTGTTTATCTCTTTCGGCGCGATGAATTAAGAAGCCTATTGTAAAGTGGCTGCTCCACTGGATGTCATAAGGTGAACGCACCAATTTGTAAGTCGCTCTGGATAAGAGCGTCTGCTAAATGACTTAAATGTAAAATGTAAGCCTGGTGGCTGAACCGACTCCGACAACGTATCCCGAGAGAGCCATGTTTCCGTGAAACTGAGAATTTTACAATCTCTGATGTCTCTCTGGAAGGCAACCCTTGCTCTAATTTAGTCTACTTGAGAGCCTGGACATTGGCGAGTAGTATACATGGAAGCTGCGGGCAGTGTGCACACCTACGGAACCTGACCAGGAGGCTGCTCCGTCTGTCTCTTCTGCGGTGACATTATTTTGGGTCGGCTTTTGGAATAGATCCACTGTCCTAAGTGGTGGTCCGAACAAAGGATCCGCATCGGGAAAGTCTTATTCCTGGTCGTAATGTTGGTAAGTTAACATCGCTCTTATATCCAATAGTTCTTCCTGACACTTAAGATTTTCTGGGCTAACAATATAAGAAATAATACATTAAAAATCAATACTGCATAGGTTCCTAAGGACTTGAAGCGAGGCGACCATCTCTGTTGGCACCATCTTGGAGGTCATTTGAAAAACTTGCATGCTCATTAATGTGCTGGTTGTCATACCGCTACTGCCATTTCAATGGCATTTGAGAACGTGTTTGAAACTTGGAAACATTAACACACTAGCTATTTCCAATCGAACAACTGACTCGAGAAATAAGCTCATCAACTGCGCCTGCAGCAGACGTGATACCCTCTGTCACGGCATTGAAATGCCTGCTCAAGAAAACTGTAGACACAGGCAGTGAACAATCGATTCAGTGGCATTCTCTCTTTACTGTGTCGCCACCATGTCACGTACAAGAACCGCTACTTCGATGCAGACAAGAAACAGGGTTTACGTGAAATGTTACAAACACAGCTGGACAAGATGGAAACGGACACAGTGACAGTGCGCACAGAGGAAGAGAAGTCACGGACAGACAGAGCTGAAACTTCACTAATCCTGGTTGAGAATGAAATAACTGAACAAATGAAAAATGAAACAGCACAGCAAGTAAGTGAAAGAAATAAGTTTTGATTTTGTTTTACTGGTAATGGGGACATAGGTAAATGCCAACAAAATAACATTTTAGTCAGTGTGGTGTGAGTGTGTTTGTGTGTGTAACCTTTATTTAAATAGGCAAGTCAGTTATGAACAAATTCTTATCTACAGTGACGGCCTACCCCGGCCAAACCCGGGCAACGCTGGGCCAATTGTGCGGCACCCTATAGAACTCGCAATCACGCATGTGATACAGCCTTGATTCTAAACCAGGACTGTAGTGACGCCTCTCGCCTCAGTGCTTTAGACTTCTGCGTCCATGTGTGTGTGTTAACTATTTAACTGTGCTAGAATGCTTAAAAGGCTGCTAAAATGTATAATATCGGTTATCGGGTTTTTGGCAAGGAAAATATTGGATATCGTTATCGGCAAAAAATGGCATATCGGTGCATCACTAGTGACTATAAGGTGTTACAGAAAACATACAGTCAAAAGTCAAAAGAGCCACAGTTACAGCAAAAGCCACAGTGTCAGAATCATCAAACTCTGATACTTACACTCCTGTTCAAAAGTTTGGTGTCACTTAGAAATGTCCTTGTTTTTTTAAAGAAAAGCTATTTTTTTTGTCCATTAAAATAACATCAAATTGATCAGATATACAGTGTAGACATAGTACCCGCAAAACACCAGTCTCAACGTCAACAGTGAAGAGGCGACTCTGGTATGCTGACCTTCTAGGCAGAGTTCCTCTGTCTAGTATCTGTGTTATTTTGCCCATCTTAATATTTTATTTTTACTGGCCAGTCTGAGATATGTCTTTTTATTTGCAACTCTGCCTAGAAGGCCAGCATCCCGGAGTCACCTCTTCAATGTTGACATTGAAACTGGTGTTTTGCTTGTACTATTTAATGAAGCTGCCAGTTGAGGACTTGTGAGGTGTATGTTTCTCAAACTAGACACTCTAATGTACTTGTCCTCTTGCTCAGTTGTGCACCGGGGCCTCCCACTCCTCTTCAGTTTGCGCTGTTCTGTGAAGGGAGTAGTACACAGGGTTGTACGAGATCTTCAGCTTCTTGGCAATTTCTCGCCTTCATTTCTCAGAACAAGAATAGACTGATGAGTTTCAGAAGAAAATTCTTCATTTCTGGCCATTTTGAGCCTGTAATCAAACCCACAAATCCTGGGATTTTGTGTTAAATGCTCTACAACAAAGCTTTCTTAGTGTCCAACAAGCTTCATCAACCTTGTTCCATTAACCTTGTTCTGAACACCTCCAAAACAAAAGGTCATGTGGTTTGGTAAGAAGAATTCCCCTCTCCCCACAGGTGTGATTACTACCTCTGAGGGTTTAGAGTTTGAGGGAGTCACCTCATACAACTACTTGGGAGTATGACTAGACGGTACACTGTCCTTCTCTCAGCACATATCAAAGCTGCAGGTTAAAGTTAAATCTAGACTTGGTTTCCTCTATCGTAATCACTCCTTTTTCACCCCAGCTGCCAAACTAACCCTGATTCAGATGACCATCCTACCCATGCTAGATTATGGAGACAATTTATAGATCAGCATTTAAGGGTGCTCTCGAGCGGCTAGATATTCTTTACCATTCGGCCATCAGATATGCCACCAATGCTCCTTATAGGACACATCACTGCACTCTATACTTCTCTGTAAACTGGTCTCTGTATACCCATCGCAAGACCCACTGGTTGATGCTTATTTATAAAATCCTCTTAGGCCTCACCCCCCCCTATCTGAGATATCTACTGCAGCACTCATCCTCCACATACAACACCCGTTCTGCCAGTCACATTCTGTTAAATGTCCCCGAAAGCACACACATCCCTGGGTCGCTCGTCTTTTCAGTTCGCTGCAGCTAACGACCTGGAACGAACTGCAACAAAAACTGGACAGTTTTATCTCAATCTCTTCATTCAAAGACTCAAATCATGGACACTCTTACTGACAGTTGTGGCTGCTTTGGGTGATGTATTGTTGTCTCTACCTTCTTGCCCTTTGTGCTGTTGTCTGTGCCCAATAATGTTTGTACCACGTTTTGCGCTGCTACCATGTTGTGTTGCTACCATGTTTTTGTTATGTTGTGTTGCTACCATGCTGTGTTGTCATGTGTTGCTGCCTGGCTATGTTGTCTTCTTAGTCTCACTTCATGTAGTGTTGTGTTGTCTCTCTTGTCGTGATGTGTGTTTTGTCCTATATTTATATTTCATGTTTTTATTTTTTTTTATCCCAGGCCCCGGCCTTTTGGTAGGCCATCATTGTAAATAATAATTTGTTCTTAACTGAATTGCCTAGTTAAATAAAAGTTCAATTAAATTAAAAGTAGTGTCACGACTTCCGCCGAGGGTGGCTCCCCTGCCTTTCGGGCGGCGCCCGGCGCTCGTCGTCACCGGCCTACTAGCCGCCAACGATCCCTTTTCCCTTGTCTGTTGGTTTAGTCTTATTAGTTGCACCTGTTTCTTTTGTGTGTCTTGCTGGTCTATGTCAGCCTGTTAGGCCCGCTGGGGTTTGTGCGGGATTATTTTGTGTTCACTGTCGGATGTATTTTCTCTCCGGATCGTTTTGCCCTGTGAGCTTGGGCGGGTCAGTGTTTCTGTGCCCTGTGTTTGGCGTGACCGTTTTTGTGCCGGAGAAAATAAATGGTCTATTATTGAACCCTCTGCGCCTGACTCCTACCCTCCACACCTAGTAACCCATGACAAGTAGCCTGATTTTTCATCCATTATCCTCCTCCTACAAGGCCTAGGCCCATTTTATGCAGTTTTTTTTGTAGTTGCCCTGGAAGCAAGTAGTACTACCCAGTACCCACACAGTCAGAGAATAGATGAAGGTTTCCTACACAGTACTTCTATGTTAATTAATCTCCCCATTACAACATTCAAAATTGATGATAACGAATTTACTGAGGAAAAATAAATAGTTTATTCATTGCCGTGTAAACTAGACTAAAAATACTAATTCCCCACAATACCTGTCTATTGTCATATTCTACCACAGTATATGAATAATAGAAAAAGCAAGGGGTGAAACAAAAGGAAAGAACAATGGGACTGATCAATCAAGAAGAGGCACCAACACACACACACAACAGAGGTAAAAAAAATAAAATGAGTTCAAACACTTGCCAATGTGATTTCACAGGCATCAAGTTAATGTGGGTATTGTATTGTGCTGAAGCTTGGACCCCTGCCAGTTTATCTTACAGTGTTGTAAGAGTGACAGTGGATGACGTGAGCATGTGTTACATTGGCAATGGTGTCAGATCTTAGCTAATATACTCTTATGGGATTGACTGTTGTCTCATATTCATATTAGGCTGTCCCCAAACTGTACCTGAGCTACAGTATCCTTGCTACGACGAGGCCACAGAAATTCAGATGACGCCACAACAAATAAGATGAAATGGAGGAATACTCAAAAAGGACTCAAGACCCATAAACAGGACTGCCTCTGACTTGGTTGTCTGCTTAGCCAGGGGACTCTGATGCCAGATAAAGTGAGTGGCAGCAGTGGCACGTGTCCAACCTAAACCAGTGATGCAAAAGCAAGAAGCCGAAACACAATGGCAGAGAGTCTCCGTCAACACCTGCAGCAGCGCGCTTCCCTCCCAGAGCCGTAGATGTATTTGTAAAGTTACGCCTTATACACTTCGGATGCCACTAGCTGTTAGCCCTCTCAGTCTCCGTCTACAGCTCAGCCCCTGTAATGTCGAGGGAAGTGTCACCCTGTCACCACCATACCAGGGATCAACCCGCTGTGTGTATTATGAACCTCTCTCAGTTTTGAGGAGGCAGGGGAGAAATGACAAGAGAGACTCTTTCATCTAATCCGTGTGGCGTAATTTGCACCTCAGTAAATTTAATTGATGACTACTGATCAAATACGCTCCTTTGAAAAAATAAAAAAGAAGATTTTTTTTTTTGGGGGGGGGGTAAAAAGAATTCTTAATGCTACTGATGAGGTGGTGTTGATGGATCAGTTTGGGGGAGTTTTGATCTTTAAAGTCATGGAAAGAGGACAATAACAGAACCAATCTACTAAAACAAAAATCTACTATCATTTTCTTTTGTCTTTATTTTATGGGAAATTACCCAAAACCTTGAGCCAAGAATGTCAACTCCAATGAGAGTGTTATTAGACAATGTCCATTATGATAAAACCGATTATAACGGAGAAACATATCAAACATAAAAATATTAAAATGTTCCTATATCACAATAATCAGTGTAGACAACAACTTTTGTGAGGCAATTTAAAACTGTATTATGTTCTGAAAATCATTTATGCAAAGAGGTAGAAAACAACCTACACATGGCAAATTATTCAATAGACAAACGTCTATAGATACTGTATAGACTCAAGTGTTCATATTATTTCTGTAGCTCAGTTGGTAGAGCATGGCGCTTGTAACGCCAGGGTAGTGGGTTCGATCCCCGGGACCACCCATACGTAGAATGTATGCACACATGACTGTAAGTCGCTTTGGATAAAAGCGTCTGCTAAATGGCATATATTATTATTATTATATTATTTCCCCATTGTAATTCTTAATAAAAGTTTCTTATAGCTCCAGTAGCTTAGTACAGTAAGCTACCCACCTATTCTGTGTTGCATGATGTACTCTGTCCTCCTGAGGTCTAACCTGAGCCTCAGTGTCACTCAGAGAAAGTGCGAGTGACAGTCTCTCTTCTCACTGTCAACGTTACGCTGCTCTGTGTATCCAACTAACTAACTAACCAACCTCCGTTCCCTGGTTCTCTCATTCCCACAGCTGAACCGAACAGAAGGCATGTGCTTTGCAAAACAAACCAACAAAATAAACTGAAAAGACGAACAGATCAGATGAAAGACGAAACAAACATGGCCTGGTAACAAACATGCCCCCTGGCCATGACACTTCCTCCTTCCTCCTCCTAAGTAGGTTACCCCAATTTACCTCTCCTCTCTGATCTCGGTTCTCACTTAAACAGGTTAGGAGGAACTTTGTAAAGTCCACCAACTTGGTAGGTCAAGATTGATAATATTGTAGGACATTTTCTTCGATAAAAATGAAGACCAGGGATACAATTAATACCCTCACTCAAGCGTGCTGCCGAACAAACACTTCAATCTATTGATGTTGCCTAACTAATTGTAAAGCAGGGACTCCAAAAGCAGATGTTGCATTTCAAAGCAGTTCTGAGCAAGGAGACAGGTTATGATTTATGCTAAAACATGTGGCTTCAAAGCACCGAATGAGGCTTCTAAACAAATTGAACAAGTCAAGCACTATTCACCCAGGACCGCGTGAGAGCCTGGCGCATGCAGATCAGAGGCGCGCGGCTGCCGCTTGTAATATCGCTCACCGGAGGAGCGGTCCCGCTGGGGGTAGCGGCAGCGCAGAGAGGCTAGCGCTGAGCAGCGGTAGGCAGCAGAGACGGGAATAGTGTTGAAACGTCGAACACAGCTGCAACACCTGTGCAGCAGAAAATATAAACCCCCTCTCGATTCGTCAGCTTGATAGGAGGGGTAGTGGAGGAGGAGAGGAAGAGAAGGGGTGGGCAGCACCTTGAGACTTGACACCCTTTCTGCGGCTGGCACCATTATTTGGGAGGAGATCGAAGAGGCAGTAAAGAGATACACAAGGCATGTGTCAACAATCAACATACTGATGCAATTCTAGTAAGCATATTACTGTATTAAATAAAGCTGGGGTTACTTGGTGGAAGGAGGAGGAGGGGGTCTTAGTTAAATGTGTTTATCTCTGTTGTCTTCCAGATGAGTCACCTAAAGGTGTAAAATGTGTGTTATAATAATTACAGACCATCTGATCCCAAACTGGACTGTCGCAGCAGTTCGCTCCTCATCTCTTATGGATCTCTGGCAGAATGTGACCTAACAGACACTTCTCTTTCCAGGGCTCACTTGAAAACGAGATTCCTATCTCAGTGGAATTTTCAATATTGATTAGAATGGGCGAAACAGGCAAGAAAATAAATTATTATGCGATGGATCAATATACTACAGATTTGTAAGTCAATTCTGTATTGAAATCTAATAAGAACAAAGCTAACTGAGTAAAAATCAATAGTTTTTCTACAGAAGTGTGGAAGGAGCTTGTTTCATACCAGCTTCTACACTACAGAAGTATTTTCCCCATCTTGATTTGACTCCCCTACATATCAAAAGACAGGCTGTATATTCTTATTAAGGACTTCACTCTTAAGTCTGTTTTCTTTCATTTGATGCAAGCTAAATTGGGACAGAGAGAAATGAATAGCTACATTTCTAATTAACTTCATAACATCTGCACTTGTTCTGCCTTTGAGAGAGGCAGTGCACTTTCCTTTTAACCTATTCCAACACATTTGCATACCAAGGTAAAAATCTTGATGCTGGCACTCTTACAGAAAGGAAAGAAGAGCGAGAGGAAACATTTTCAAAAAATGGAAATGAACCCTCACTTGTGCGTGTAGATCAAAGGAGCAGAATTATTCAACTTTTTGCCATTGCTTGATCTTTAAAAAAGAAGAAGGAAAAAGTAGGGGATGAATCTGGATCGATGAATCTGGATGGACAAATCTGTTTAAGTTCGATGGGTTCTCTGGTTGTTTCATGAGGGTCCCATTTTATTATTCTGGGGTATTTACAAAACTGATCCATGATCTATCCAGCCTAGTACCAGTCTGTTTACCTAATATTCCACTCCTTGTACTCCATGTCATATGCCAAAGAGGTCATGGTTAGCACAACAAAGATTAGTAAAGAGTGGAATGATAGCTAAACACACAGATACCCAGGCTATTGTTAGTTCTATGTTTGAATGTATGACTACTTGATTGTACAGGACTCATTAAAAGCATTCCAACAGGAATAGTTACGATGAATTCATTCTTGTTCAGCCCTTTCTATCTCAATTTACACTGAGTATACCAAACATTAAGAACACCTTCCTAATATTGAGTTGCACCCCCCCCCCCCCTTCACTTCAGAACAGCCTCAATTCGTCGATGCATGGACACTACAAGGTGTCGAATGCGTTCCACAGGGATGCTGGCCCATGTCTCCAATGCTTCCCACAGTTGTGTCAAGTTGGCTGGATGTCCTTTGGGTGGTGGACCATTCAGACCACACACACAGGAAACTATTGAGTGTGAAAAACCCAGTAGCGTTGCAGTTCTTGACACAAACTGGTGCGCCTGGCACCTACACTACCGGTCAAAAGTTTTAGAACACCTACTCATTCAAGGGTTTTTCTTGATTTTTTACTATTTTCTACATTGTAGAATAATAATGAATACATCAAAACTATGAAATAACAAATATGGAATCATGTAGTAACCAATTCTTTTAAAATATTTTATGTTTGTGATTCTTCAAATAGTCACCCTTTGCCTTGATGACAGCTTTGCACATTCTTGGCATTCTCTTAACCAGCTTCACCTAGAATGCTCTTCCAACAGTCTTGAAGGAGTTCCCACATACGCTGAGCAAGTGTTCGCTGCTTTTCCTTCACTCTGCCATCCAACTCATCACAAACCATCTCAACTTGGCTGAGGTCGGGGGATTGTGGAGAACAGGTTATCTGCTGCAGCACTCCATCACTCTCCTTCTTGGTAAAATAGCCCTTACACAGCCTGGAGGTGTGGGTCATTGTCCTGTTGAACAACAAATGATAGTCCCATTAAGCCACGTTTGGCCGCCTTTCCCTCCAGTTCTCTGCTGCCAATGACTGGAACAAATTGCAAAAATCACTGAAACTGGAGACTCATATCTCCCTCACTAACTTTAAGCATCAGCTGTCAGAGCAGCTGTACATAGCCAATCTCTAAATAGGCCACCCAACTACCTCATGCCCATATTGTTATTTGTATTTTATTTGCTCATTTGCACCCTAGTATCTCTACTTGCACATTCATCTTCTGCACATCTATCACTCCAGTGTTTAATTGCTAAATTGTAATTATTTCGCTACTATGGCCTATTTACAGTTATGACTTAGAATATGTGGACAACTATAAATACCTAGGTGTCTGGCTAGACTATAAACTCTCCTTCCAGACTCATATTAAGCATCTCCAATCCAAAATTAAATCTAGAATCAGCTTCCTATTTTGCAACAAAGCCTCCTTCACTCACGTTGCCAAACATACCCTCGTAAAACTGACTATCCTACCGATCCTTGACTTCGGCAATGTCATTTACAAAATAGCCTCCAACACTCTACTCAGCCAATTGGATGCAGTCTATCACACTGCCATCCGTTTTGTCACCAAAGCCCCAAATACTACCCACCACTGAGACCAGTATGCGCTCGTTGGCTGGTCCTCGCTACATATTCGTCGCCAAAACCACTGGCTCCAGGTCATCTATAAGTCTTTGCTAGGTAAATCTCCGCATTTGTCTCAACTAACTGGTCACCATAGCAACACCCACCCGTAGCACATGCTCCAGCAGGTATATTTCACTGGTCATCCCCAAAGCCAACACGTCCTTTGGCTGCCTTTCCTTCCTTTCTCTGCTGCCAATGACTGGAATGAATTGCAAAAACAAATATAAAAAAATATATTTTTTTTTAAAAATCACTGAAGTTGGAGACATATCTCCATCACTAACTTTAAGCATCAGCTGTCAGAGCAGCTTACTGATCACTGCAGCTGTACACAGCCCATCTTACCAACTACCTACCTCATCCCATATTTGTTTTTGATTTTCTGCTCTTTTGCACTCTAGTATTTCTACTTGCACATCCCCATCTGCACATTTATCACCCCAGTGTTAATTGCTAAATTGTAATTACTTCGCAACTATGGCCTATACACAGTGGGGCAAAAAAGTATTTAGTCAGCCACCAATTGTGCAAGTTCTCCCACTTAAAAAGAGGAGAGAGGCCTGTAATTTACATCATAGGTACACTTCAACTATGACAGACAAAATTATTTTTAAAAAAAAGAAAAAAAAAATCAAGAAAATCACATTGTATGATTTTTTATGAATTTATTTGCAAATTATGGTGGAAAATAAACTTTTGTTATTGACCAAATACTTATCGCAATACTTTGTTATATACCCTTTGTTGGCAATGACAGAGGTCAAACGTTTTCTGTAAGTCTTCACAAGGTTTTCACACACTGTTGCTGGTATTTTGGCCCATTCCTCCATGCAGATCTCCTCTAGAGCAGTGATGTTTTGGGGCTGTTGCTGGGCAACACAGACTTTCAACTCCCTCCAAAGATTTTCTATGGGGTGAGATCTGGAGACTGGCTAGGTCACTCCAGGACCTTGAAATGCTTCTTACGAAGCCACTCCTTCGTTGCCCGGGTGGTGTGTTTAGGATCATTGTCATGCTGAAAGACCCAGCCACGTTTCATCTTCAATGCCCTTGCTGATGGAAGGAGGTTTTCACTCAAAATCTCACGATACATGGCCCCATTCATTCTTTCCTTTACACAGATCAGTCGTCCTGGTCCCTTTGCAGAAAAACAGCCCCAAAGCATGATGTTTCCACCCCCATGCTTCACAGTAGGTATGGTGTTCTTTGGATGCAACTCAGCATTCTTTGTCCTCCAAACACGACGAGTTGAGTTTTTACCAAAAAGTAATCTTTTTTTGTTTCATCTGACCATATGACATTCTCCCAATCTTCTTCTGGATCATCCAATTGCTCTCTAGCAAACTTCAGACGGGCCTGGACATGTACTGTCTTAAGCAGGGGGACACGTCTGGCACTGCAGGATTTGAGTCCCTGGCGGCGTAGTGTGTTACTGATGGTAGGCTTTGTTACTTTGGTCCCAGCTCTCTGCAGGTCATTCACTAGGTCCCCCCGTGTGGTTCTGTGATTTTTGCTCACCGTTCTTGTGATCATTTTGACCCCACGGGGTGAGATCTTGCGTGGAGCCCCAGATCGAGGGAGATTATCAATGGTCTTGTATGTCTTCCATTTCCTAATAATTGCTCCCACAGTTGATTTCTTCAAACCAAGCTGCTTACCTATTGTAGATTCAGTCTTCCCAGCCTGGTGCAGGTCTACAATTTTGTTTCCGGTGTCCTTTGGCAGCTCTTTGGTCTTGGCCATAGTGGAGTTTGGAGTGTGACTGTTTGAGGTTGTGGACAGGTGTCTTTTATACTGATAACAAGTTCAAACAGGTGCCATTAATACAGATAACGAGTGGAGGACAGAGGAGCCCCTTAAAGAAGTTACAGGTCTGTGAGAGCCAGAAATCTTGCTTGTTTGTAGGTGACCAAATACTTATTTTCCACCATGATTTGCAAATAAATTCATTACAAATCCTACAATGTGATTTTCTGGATTTTTCTCATTTTGTCTGTCATAGTTGAAGTGTACCTATGATGAAAATTACAGGCCTCTCTCATATTTTTAAGTGGGAGAACTTGCACAATTGGTGGCTGACTAAATACTTTTTTGCCCCACTGTATTGCCTTACCTCCTTACTTCATTTGTACACACTATATACAGATGTTTCTATTGTGTTATGGACTGTACGTTTGTTTATCCCATGTGTAACTCTTTGTTGTTGTTTTTGTCTTACTGCTTTGCTTTATCTTATCCAGGTCGAAGTTGTAAATGAGAACTTGTTCTCATCTGGCCTACCTGGTTAAATCAAAACATTTTTTTTTTTAAGTTGTGTTTTTCATTGCAGCAATTCGACCATGAAGGCCTGACTCACGCAGTCTCCTCTGAACAGTTGATGTTGAGATGTGTCTGTTACTTGAACTCTGTGAAGCGTTTATTTGGGCTGCAATTTCTGAGGCTGGTAACTCTGATGAACTCTGGGCCTTCCATTCCTGTGGTGATCTTCATGAGAGCTAGTTTCATCATATCGCTTGATGGTGTTTGCCACTACACTTGAAGAAACGTTCAAAGTTCTTGAAATGTTCTGTATTGACTGACCTTCATGTCTGAAAGTAATGATGGACTGTCATTTCTCTTTGATTATTTGAGCTGTTCTTGCCATAATATGGACTTTGGTCTTTTACCAAATAGGTCTATCTTCTGTATAGTTTTGATATCTTCACTATGATTCTAGAAAATAGAAAATAGTAAGAATAAAAGGAAAACGCTTGAATGAGTAGGTGTTCTAAAACTTTTGACCAGTAGTGTGATACCATACCCCGCTCAAAGGAACTTCAATATTTTGTATTGCCCAATTTACCCTCGGAATGGCACACACCGACAAGCCAAGTCTCAATTGTCTCAAGGCTTCAAAATCCTTCTTTAACCAGTCTCCTCTCCTTCATCTACACTGATTGAAGTGGATTTAACAAGTGACATCAATAAGGGATCCTAGCTTTCACCTGGATTCGCCTGGTCAGTTTGTCATGGAAAGAGCAGGTGTTCTTAATGTTTTGTACACCCAGTATGGGCTTGGGTACTGAGTAGCACATGTTACTTAGACAGGACTGAAATAAAATCATCTTGGCATCTTTTGTAACCCACTGAAACACACTGAGCAGTATTCAAAAGAGTACAGGAATAAGGCACAGAAACAGACAGACACCTAATGGTAATTCAGATTGTTCAATGAAAAATGTTCCAAATCATCTAGTTGTTATTGTAGATAAAACATTGTTTTTTTAACTACTCGTGGGAGATGTCCAGAACACATTCCTGTACCACCCCACTAGGGAGAGCTCGAGACAGCAGTAGGGTTAGTCGGACAGCAGTAGAGGTCTGTGAATGGTGGGCAAATAATGGACCATAGCCCAGGCCTGGTTAACACTAGTTCAACTTAACACATAATTTTATTTTACAGTACAGCTGGACAGGAAAATAAAATGTAGTGTAGTTGGTCACCCACTTCAGCCATTTCTAACTTCCCAACTAGTGCATATACCTCTTACTCCATTCCAACTACTACAGCTCATTCTCCCATTGGGACATGCAGGGGGAAAAAAGCTATGTGGCTAAATCAACCTAGGTCTCAGAAAGCCCTGTGAAATAGGAGCAGGCTTAACAACCCCCACCCAGACCCAGACGAGGCACCTGCACGGCCAGCTTCTGTCTGATGTGACTGATACTACAGCAGCACACCCAAAGCTTCCTTAACAAGTCCTCCTTTGATGCAGACCGCACAATGCTGTCTCTATACAGCACGGCGGACCCCGGGAAGAGTAGCGGCTGCTTCTGCAAAAGCTAACGGGGATTCCAAATAAAACATGTAAACTGACCGCACTGCCTGCCTGTATGTGGGGTACACTGGGGCAAGCCTCTGGGGTAAGCGTCTGGGGCAGAATAAAATAAAAGACAACCCCAAAACCAAAGACTGGTGTAACTGAGACAAAGGTATTGAGAGGAGGACTTGGAGAGTGTTTGATGTCTGGCTGAGGTTCCTCGTCTTCTCCACAAGGGGGCCCTCTCTGAGAACATTTTCAAAGCTGTGAGTCCAAGCAGAAAGAAGTCTCTTTTAACTGAGGATTGAACCCAGGTCTCTTGCATGTCCCAAGACTGTGTTAGCCTGCTGAGATAAAGTCAATGCCTTTGTTTGTGAAGCCAACCTAATTCTGTAGGTCTCTAGCAAGGTTCAAGCCAGCGTGTTTATGAATCCAAACCACCTCCTTCACACAAGCACGTACGTCAACATCAGCATCACTGTCATAATCACTACGTTCACTGTCTATCTATGAAACATCAGTCAGTCAAAAGGGCCTACCATAATGTATTTAATACATATATATCAGGTTCCTCCCTCTAAGTCTGTGTGGTCTGCTATAACTACCATGTAAATGATCAGAAAAGAAGTCTACCCCTTTATGCATCTATCATAACTCCTTCAGCAAGGCCATTGGCATCTAACGAAAAAGGAGGGAGAGGTAGAAAGAGCGAGAGAGACTTAACCCGGTCAGCCCAGTAGCCAGGCAGGGAGGTGGGGCGGGGGAGGAGGAGGAGGTTGGAGACCCCTGGCCCTTGGCTTTGTCTGCCTGCTGAGCGCGGCCATCAGATAACGTGCAAGACAATAGCGCTCCATTCTGAGCTGAGGTCGGCTCTGAAATTAGCCAGGAAGTGGCTGACCGGTGGTGAGCGTCGAGCGAGCAGGGTCAGGATCCCCTGGGTTTGCTCAGCCCTGACCTGACGGAGCACGCCGCCTGGCTGCTGAATGGCTGGAGACGAGAGCACTGCCAGGGAGAAAGAGGAAATGAGAAACCCTGTGCCTGACCACCCAGTTGGAGCCACGGAACAGACGCCCTTTGATGATGTTGCAGAAATGGCTAATGCCCAGGGTTCTGGGGGTTAAAGCTGAAAGCAGAGGAAAGGTGACAGAAGAGGAGAGATGAGAGAGAGAGAGAGAGAGAGAGAGAGAGAGAGAGAGAGAGAGAGAGGAGGATAGAGGCCAGATAGAGAAGTCAAGCAACACGTCCAATACCCTTTTACCAATATCAATTAACACTATTGTACTTCTATTTAGAGCTTTCCAGTCTGGCTTTGAGTCTGTGGTGCTAGGGAGCCAGTAGGGACCCGCTGAGTTCACTTCTCCCTGCCCTCTGGCCTGGTCCTGCTGACATCAGCCTGTCTATACCCTGGAGAAGGCCTCTGCAGCCTTCAGCAGCTCTTTGTAGGGCTGGGAACTGCCAGGGACCTCACAATATGATAATACCACGATACTTAGGTGCCATTCACAAGGTTCACAATTCTATATAAATTGCGATTAGATACTGTGATTTTATTGCGAATTGATGTTCCAAACATTGCTCACTATATATGAATTCTGCAGAGAGACAAGAGAGAGCATTTTATTTCACCTTTATTTAACCAGGTAGGCTATTTGAGAAGAAGTTCTCATTTACGAATGCGACCTGGCCAAGATCAAGCAAAGCAGTTTGACACATACAACACAGAGTTACACATGGAATAAACAAACATACAGACAATAATACAGTAGAAAAAAAGTATATGTACAGTGTGTCATGAGCATGAGAACATTTGTTTTGATCAATCATGAAAATAAAATGGCTGAAAACATCTTGGCTCACTATTTAAAAATAAGATATAGGAGCTATAGGATGAAAAATACCAGAGTTTTGGCGCAGGTATATAATATCTATATTTTTTACAGTACTAATCAAAGGTTTGGACACACCTACTCATTCAAGGTTTTTTTTTTTTTTTTTTACAATGTTCTACATTGTAGAATAGTAGTGAAGACATCCACACTCTGAAATAACACATGGAATCATGTAGTAACAGCAAAGCAGCCAAAAAATGCTCAGCATATGTGGGAACTCCTTCAAGAAGCTAGTTGAGAGAATGCCAAGACTGAGCAAAGCTTTCAACAAGGCAAAGGGTGGGTACTTTGAAGAATCAAATATAAAATATATTTAGATTTTAAACACTTTTTTGGTTACTGATTACTCCATATGTGTAATTTCATAGTTTTGATGTCTTCACTATTATTCTACAATGTAGAACAATAAAGAAAAATCCTGGAATGAGTAAGTGTGTCCAAACTTTAGACTTGTACTGTATATTTTAATAAAATGAATATATTTGACAAAGTATCGATATAATATCATCCAAAACAATATTGCGATATGAAACTGTATCGTTTAACCAGAATATAGATTGTGGGCTGGGCTATATACAGCTGAAGTCGGAAGTTACAATACACTTAGGTTGGAGTCATTAAAACTTGTTTTTCAACCACTCCACAAATTTCTTGTGAACAAACTATAGTTTTGGCAAATTGGTTAGGACTACTATCTACTTTGTGCATGACACAAGTAATATTTCCAACAATTGTTTACAGACAGAGTATTTCACTGTATCACAATTCCAGTGGGTCAGAAGTTCACATACACTAAATGGACTGTGCCTTCCAGAAAATTATGTCATGGCTTTAGAAGCTTCTGATAGGCTAATTGACATCATTTGAGTCAATTGGAGGTGTACCTGTGGATATATTTCAAGGCCTACCTTCAAACTCAGTGCCTCTTTGCTTGACATCATGGGAAAATCAAAAGAAATCAGCCAAAACCTCAGAAAAAACATTGTAGACCTCCACAATTCTGGTTCATTCTTGGGGGCAATTTCCAAATGCCTGAAGGAACCACGTTCATCTCTACAAACAATAGCACTCAAGTATAATAACCATGGGACCACGCAGGCCTTCATACCGCTCAGGAAGGAGACGCGTTCTGTCTCCTAAATCAATCCCAGAACAACAGCAAAGGACCTTATTAAGATGCTGGAGGAAACAGATACAAATGTATCTATATCCACAGTAAAACGAGTCCTTTCGACATAACCTGAAAGGCCGCTCAGCAAGGAAGAAGTCACTGCTCCAAAACCGCCATAAAAAAATCTAGACTACGGTTTGCAACTGCACATGCAGACAAAGATGCTACCCAAAAAATTTGGCCCAAGTTAAACAATTTAAAGGCAATGCTACCAAATACTAATTGAGCGTATGTAAACTTCTGACCCACTGGGAATGTGATGAATTAAATAAAAGCTGAAATTGATAGTTCTCTCTACTATTATTATGACATTTCACATTCTTAAAATAAAGTGGTGATCCTAACTGACCTAAGACAGGGAATCTTTACTAGGATTAAATGTCAGGAATTGTGAAAAACTGAGTTTAAATGTGTTTGGCTAAGGTGTATGTAAACCTCCGACTTCAACTGTATATATTTGGCTTGAACGGACTTCCCAGGACAGAAACAACTTTAACCGAAGTTGCTGCAGCTAGTGAGCTCATATTTCCTGACCTGCCTTGAACTTTAGGTGAGGTGAGCCTGTTGGCTGCACTGATGCATCTCAAGGGCCTACTCCACAAAAGCCTCACGCACAAGACAGCAGAGAGTACTGAAGTGGTTCAACGCCAACACATGTCCTACCCTACCAGCTCTGTAGAATCTACACCCTCCACACCTTATTTCACAACAAGAATATCGTTTGGGAAGAATGTCAGTTTGGACAATAACTATAGTATAACAAAATACAATTGGTGTCACTTCATCCACTAGCCAAGAGCCATTCAACTTTAGTGCAGAGTAGCTGGTTCCTGTGGTACAGTTTAAACACCAAAGGCTGTAGGAGACCTCATTCTACTGTATATGTAGTGTCTGGCTTTTTCTAATATATTAATACTGTACTTCCCTCTTTTGAATTATTTGGTTTTATCTGGAAAGTAACTCTGTGTGTGTATTTGTGTGTGTAGTGGGCTAGGAGTGGAGGCACGGTAGGGTAGCGAAGAATACAATGGCAGCAGCAGCCCTCACAATGAGACTCAAGGCTGTGTCGCCGCTGAGCACTTGAGCTGCACAATGCTCCGGCACGGGCCAGGATGTCAAACACGTGCGCGTGCACACACACACACACACAAATAATATTAAACACACAACCAGCAAGAAAACAGAAAAAGCCTGGAAATGTTGCAGGTGATCCATCTATTCCATTGGATCCATTGCGCTAGGCAAGCTCAGTTACCTTTGCTCAATCAAGCACAGCTAAAGTACTTGAAAGAAAACAAATACTATTTGAATCCTGGTCTGACCTTTCTACAGTGTATTCAGAAACGTATTTCATACCCCATGACTTATTCCACACTTTGTGTTACAGCCTGAATTCACAATGGATTTTTTAAAAGTATCACCCATCTACACACAATACCCCATACTGACAAAGTGAAAACATGTTTTTAGACATTTTTGCAAATGTATTCAAAATTAAATACAGAAATATTTAATTTACATAAGGATTTACACCCGAGTCACTCAGGAACATTCACTGTCTTCTTGGTAAGCAACTACAGTGTATATTTGGCCTTGTGTTTTAGGTTATTGTTCTGCTAAAAGGTGAATTCATCTCCCAGTGTTTGGTGGAAAGTAGATTGAAACAGGTTTTCCTCTAGGATTTTACCATGTGCTAAGCTCCATTCCATCCCTTTTTTATTCTGAAAAACTCCCCAGTCCTTAACAATTACAAGAATACCCATAACATGATGCCGCCACCACTATGCTTGAAAATATGGAGACTGGTACTTGGTAATGTGTTGTATTGGATTCGCCTCAAACACAACACTTTATAGTCAAGACAAAAAGTTAATTGCTTTGCCACGTGTTTTGCAGTATTACTTTAGTGCCTTGTTGTAAACAGAATACATGTTTTGGAATATTTTTATTGTGTACAGGCTTCATTATTTTCACTCTGTCAATCAGGTTAGTGTTTTGGAGTAACTACAATATTGTTGATCCATCCTCAGTTTTCTATCACAGCCAATAAACTCTGTAACCGTTTTAAAGTCACCATTGGCCTCATGGAGAAATCCCTGAGCGGTTTCCTTCCTCTCCAGCAACTGAGTTAAGAAGGATGCCTGTATCTTTGTAGTGACAGTGTGTATTGAAACACTATCCAAATTGTAATTAATCACTTCACCATGCCCAAAATTTTACCCCTCTACCATTTACATTACATACATTTAAGTCATTTAGCAGACGCTCTTATCCAGAGCGACTTACAAATTGGTGCATTCACCTTATGACATCCAGTGGGACAGTCACTTAACAATAGTGCATCTAAAACTTAGGGGGGGGGTGGGGTGAGAGGGATTACTTAACCTATCCTAGGTATTCCTTAAAGAGGTGGGGTTTCAGGTGTCTCCGGAAGGTGGTTATTGACTCCGCTGTCCTGGCGTCGTGAGGGAGTTTGTTCCACCATTGGGGGGGCCAGGGCAGCGAACAGTTTTGACTGGGCTGAGCGGGAGCTGTACTTCCTCAGTGGTAGGGAGGCGAGCAGGCCAGAGGTGGATGAACGCAGTGCCCTTGTTTGGGTGTAGGGCCTGATCAGAGCCTGGAGGTACTGGAGGTGCCGTTCCCCTCACAGCTCCGTAGGCAAGCACCATGGTCTTGTAGCGGATGCGAGCTTCAACTGGAAGCCAGTGGAGAGAACGGAGGAGCGGGGTGACGTGAGAGAACTTGGGAAGGTTGAACACCAGACGGGCTGCGGCGTTCTGGATGAGTTGAAGGGGTTTAATGGCACAGGCAGGGAGCCCAGCCAACAGCGAGTTGCAGTAATCCAGACGGGAGATGACAAGTGCCTGGATTAGGACCTGCGCCGCTTCCTGTGTGAGGCAGGGTCGTACTCTGCGGATGTTGTAGAGCATGAACCTACAGGAACGGGCCACCGCCTTGATGTTAGTTGAGAACGACAGGGTGTTGTCCAGGATCACGCCAAGGTTCTTGGCGCTCTGGGAGGAGGACACAATGGAGTTGTCAACCGTGATGGCGAGATCATGGAACGGGCAGTCCTTCCCCGGGAGGAAGAGCAGCTCCGTCTTGCCGAGGTTCAGCTTGAGGTGGTGATCCGTCATCCACACTGATATGTCTGCCAGACATGCAGAGATGCGATTCGCCACCTGGTCATCAGAAGGGGGAAAGGAGAAGATTAATTGTGTGTCGTCTGCATAGCAATGATAAGAGAGACCATGTGAGGTTATGACAGAGCCAAGTGACTTGGTGTATAGCGAGAATAGGAGAGGGCCAAGAACAGAGCCCTGGGGGACACCAGTGGTGAGAGCGCGTGGTGAGGAGACAGATTCTCGCCACGCCACCTGGTAGGAGCGACCTGTCAGGTAGGACGCAATCCAAGCGTGGGCCGCGCCGGAGATGCCCAACTCGGAGAGGGTGGAGAGGAGGATCTGATGGTTCACAGTATCGAAGGCAGCCGATAGATCTAGAAGGATGAGAGCAGAGGAGAGAGAGTTAGCTTTAGCAGTGCGGAGCGCCTCCGTGATACAGAGGAGAGCAGTCTCAGTTGAATGACTAGTCTTGAAACCTGACTGATTTGGATCAAGAAGGTCATTCAGAGAGAGATAGCGGGAGAGCTGGCCAAGGACGGCACGTTCAAGAGTTTGAGAGAAAAGAAAGAAGGGATACTGGTCTGTAATTGTTGACATCGGAGGGATCGAGTGTAGGTTTTTTCAGAAGGGGTGCAACTCTCGCTCTCTTGAAGACGGAAGGGATGTAGCCAACGGTCAGGGATGAGTTGATGAGCGAGGTGAGGTAAGGGAGAAGGTCTCCGGAAATGGTCTGGAGAAGAGAGGAGGGGATAGGGTCAAGCGGGCAGGTTGTTGGGCGGCCGGCCGTCACAAGACGCGAGATTTCATCTGGAGAGAGAGGGGAGAAAGAGGTCAGAGCACAGGGTAGGGCAGTGTGAGCAGAACCAGCGGTGTCTACCAATAGGTGCCCTTCTTTGCGAGGAATTGGAAAACATCCCTGGTTTTTGTGGTTGACTCATTTTAACAAACATAATTTCAATTTTATATTATGGGGTATTGTGCGTAGGCCAGTGACCAAAACATCTATATTTAATACATTTTAAATTCAGGCAGTAACACAACAAAATGTGGAAAAAGTCAAGGGATGTGACTACTTTATGAAGGCACTGCAAGTGCCATGACAGACAGGCAGAAAAAACACACTGATGAGACTAAACACAAGTCAGACGACAAGGGTTTTGTTTTCTATCCGAGGCCCCATATTGTAACAGTGGTGCCCAGTGGTCAGGGTTGAGGAGACAGTAACAGTGACTGGAGGGTCAGCATCATCAAGGAGAGGAAAGGAAGGCCAGAGGAGGAACCAGTGTTGACCTTTTGTTCTCCTCGCAGAGAGGATAAACCACATGGGTGCTTATACAACATAGACACAACAATCAAGAGGTCACTGTTTTATCCTCGTTAGACAACCCCTTGACATCTCAGCAGTCACCGATTTGGTACAATCCCCAACACGGAGGAGCAAAGAACCTCACCCATCGTCAGCGCTTTAGGGTGCAGTGACACGTCATCAGAGCACACTTCCTTCTTCCTCTTCAGCCACAGCAGACACAACTATTTACATCATTCGTAATTTACACAACCAGGTTGAATGCCCGTAACAGAAAAGGTTGATTACTCAAGCATCTGTTTCCCCATTTGGCCTAACATGGATGACTGGAACAAGGATCTAAAATAGCCAACCTACACCCACACCTACAGTACACATTCCCATCCTGCGGGAGCCAAGAGGACGTCAGCCAGAGACAGGGAAATGGTCCCATTACAGTTATTGGGAAAGGGAATGATGGATGAGGGGAAGGGTAACAGGGTGCTACCCATTCGCCCCGGAGATGGATCCCACAGATGTCTGATGAGTGGACAGCGATGGCCTAATGTACATAGTCATTCTTCCTAGTATCGTATTCACGCCTCAAGGTTCGTGAAGGTGAAACACAGGTCTCGCAGGTCTACAATTGACTCTCAGGTCAAGAACATAAAATGATTCATATCCTGTAAATTAATCATCAGTTGATTCTTTTTACGTCTGGGAACAAAATGCAACAATTCATTGGCCATGCTGTGGAAGTGGTGTAACGTTCTAACCATAAAAAGGATGTCTACCAGAAGTCTATGCAAAAGAGAGCACTGAAAACATCAATGTCTTACTTGTAACTCATCACTTGAAGGGAAGAACATTTCCAATGAAATCCGACAAGCAGTAATTAGATCATAGGAGTAATCTGGGGAAATAAAGACAAGCTTAATTAACCACACACACACACACACACACACACACACACACACACACACACACACACACACACACACACACACACACACACACACACACACACACACACACACACACACACACACACACACACACACACACACACACACACACACACACACACACACACACACACACACTTGGAATGGCAAGACTTATTCTAATACTCATTGATATTTGTTGGAGATGCAACAAAGAATATCTACCTCATTACACACGCTCTATGAAATGTTTCTAATGTTGAAACGAGTCATTGTATGTGGTCCAATATTTTACACAACATGCCTTGGCAAAGTACTGGGAACAGAATTCACGCAGAACCTGGTTATTTGTAGCTATATTGGATTTAGATAAACATCAGGAGATATTTTTGCTTTGGACTGGCTCTTCCCCACAGCGTCTTAAGATGGTGTCCTGGTGTGGAAGTTACATAAGAGTTATGACAGAGAGCAAAGAACCTTCAATCTCAACTGTCTGAGCACAATCAGCAGATACATGACGGACAAGGACGGATAAAGGAGTAGATAAAACCAAACAAAGAGGTGTGCTGGGCCCAAATGGGATGGAGAGGAGAGGCGCATGGGGAGTAAGTGAGAGGAAAGGGATGGGAGAGGTACAGCAAGGAGACGAGACCTGGACGAGACAGGGACATGAGGCATAGGCAGGAGAGGTGGGCCGCCATCCCCGCCTCCCGCCATCCTCATAGACAAGGTCAGATCCAAAGGACAGAGCAACTGCGGGGAGGGTCACCATAAAGGAGATAAGCAACAATAGGAGGAACTATAGCACACAAAATCACTGGAGAGTCACGACCCCTCCCAGGCAGGGAAGAATGGAAAAACCCTGCGCATAACAGTCCTTCTTAACCCAGGGGGAGCAAGACAGAGGACACACACTGAGGACACGCATGCAGGCAAACAGACACACACACTCACTAAGGAGGAGATGGAGGTGACAGCACGGGTGGATGAGATCTTTTTTTAAATTTTATATAATGTAATTCATGTTTACGCAACAAGGAAAGTGGGATCATAGGAAGACTCCGCCAAGCATAACGCTTGCCAAGCCATCTAAGACTATTTTCGTACAACCCTCAGAACTCCCCACACCAGTCTTTTCTGTTCCAAGACTTTGTTTCATACAAATAATGATTACGCATCTTCAAAAATAAAAAAATCCCCTCTATTGAAATAATGGGGTCCCACTTTAAACAAACCACAACTTATAAAAGCTTTATAGAGCATTCGGAAAATCTTCATAAACACTATTTCCCCTGCTAAATCGTTGCCGCCACTCCCCAAAATAAAGAAAAATATATATTTTGCAAACTAAGCCCATTTTCTTCTTACCTAGAGGCTAATGAAATCATGGATACAATGTTTATGTCTCCGCATGCAGTTTGAAGGTAGGTGCTAACCAGGGTTAGCGCAATTGCTAACTAGCGTTAGCCAGCTAGCATGCTAGCTGTTCCTGTAGACTTTCAGTCATAGTTAGCAATGGCTCACGAAACTACCTTCAACTTCTTTCCAACTGCACACAGAGACATGCAAATGTTGCACAATTCCTTTAAGATCAGAGTGACAAGTTGCAACACATATTTGTAGCAAACAGAGCAAGCAGTGGTGCGAATGAGAGCCACGAGCACACAGACACCTGTTACTCCTCATCATCTCCCTACAGCCCCCCCCCACCCCCTTAGCCACTGCTGCTGAAAAAAATACTAGGGGAAACAGTGAACACTACCATAGGCTAGATGCTTCACAAATGCTTTTTAAGTAATACAACATAAAATGCAATTTTTCATTGCTTGACAGTTGTGACTTAGTAACGGAATGTACTGTAAACTCATTTGGATGTCCATCTTGATTCAAATGTAAACATGAGCTCGCCCTTATGGATCAGTCTGTCACTCTGGTATTTACATTGTCATTGTTTAAGCTTTATTGTGACCCGTCTACAAGTCTATGTCTTTGGAAAGCAGTCTAGCTTTGGGGGTTAACCAGACCCTGCTTCATATCCTCTTCCATTCAACACATTGTTCCTTTTCACTGCTGATTAATATCTTGTTTAAACAGCCACAAGACAACACCACGCCGTCAGTGTGTTCAGAAATTCTCTAGAGCTGATCAACACAATGGACACATTCCTCACACACACACACACGAATTATAGTAATGTAGGATTTTCAGAAGAAAAACATCCCTCCATGGGCACCACTTTGCTGTTTATTTTGTTAATTTAAAGTGGAGACACAATTTGGAATGTATCCAGTCTACACTCTTTATGCATCATATTGTAAGACCCCACGTCTGGCCCCAAACCCTCCTTGGCTCCAAAGCTTCACTCAGCTTATTGAGCAATTTGCTTTCACCCATGACATAACAATGTGGTAAAAAAAGGGATTTCATAACATGTTCTTTTGCTCACTTTATGTAACATCAATGTTAATAACATCATTTGCAAGAAAATATGGACATTTATGGGGGCCACCAAATTTGACCCTTTAGAGATTCTCTCAAATAGCTCTTTGAAATTAGTTAGGGTGAGGGTGCCCAGAAATCTCATTAGCAAATGCCGTTAGTCTCAGGTCAAACTTTTTTTTTTTTTAAAGTATAATGTGAGGTCACATCGCTGAACATTTGTCCAGGTTCAAGCCCAAACTTTTCGCCACTAGCGTCATTACTGTGTGTTGGCCTGGTATGTGTGCACGTACGACAGTGAAAAGACGTGGCCTGTGCCTGGTGCCCTGGATGTGTGTGCCTCTGCACGGACTTGGAGCCCAGCACCACTTTCCACTTTGGCAGGGTGGAGCTCATTCATTCATCGGGCACAAACACTGGGCTTTAACCAAAAATAAATCCTCCCTCTGTTTTACATTGTATCATTGTTTCTTTTTTCACTAGGCACTTTTTGAACAAAACGCTTATTAGATTGCAATCTTCCACTCCCTCATTGAATGCATTAGCCTATAATGCAGTGGGATTTGGTGGTGTTAGCCAAGCTTAGTGACCTACACCACGTTCACTCACTCTGCTGCTCAACAGACACGTTCACTCTCCTGACTCAATGGACAGGGGAAACTGCCACCCATTTCTGATGACGGACGATATTTTGAATACGACTGCTTCAATCTGGACATGCTAGAAAAACGCATCCATGAATTACCTGCATCACAACTTCAAACAACTTTTTTTTCACTGCTAAAAACGTTTTTTTTTTATTACCGAATTGCAATAGCAAAGCTCACTACACTACTTCCAAACTGGAGATAATATTAATCATTTTGGTAAATGTCTGAAAAGTGTCAAATCTGACAAAGAAAGATATATGTTTGACTCCTCTCTCATCTCTCTCTCTGAAAATCAGAGGAGAACTTCATCGCACACAAAAACTCTCACTCATCATTCGAGTCAAGGTGTGTTTTGATCAATGGACCGCAAGCAGCTCAACATGTCTGATTACATTTCACAGAACAGGGTTCTCTTGTCTCTCTTTTCCGTTCCAGACTAATTATGTATGGGCAGTGACAAACACAGGGTTTCCCCAGGCCTATTCCCTATGGGCTATGGTGATTTAGACACCCCCAGAGACCAGGGTTATTATACAGAAATCAACCCTTCTCGGAAATGACCACCACTTATAATTGCAAATAGATATGGTTAGAGGTTACACTATACCTCCACTTTAGCAACAATACCACTTTGATCTCAGTGGAGTTTTACACAGAGCTGTACATTGTATGACTTTTAAGGGGAAGCCAGGCTCTTTGAATAGTTAAGAATACTGTCAGTGTGTGTCTGGTGAAGTCAATCGGTGGGGGAGGTTTGTGTCATAGCAGGAAAGGAGGAATAGAGTATGGGTCACATTTTTTTTTTCAATTTTTCTGAAGCATAAAGCTGGTAGCAGTAGGACCCTGCAGATTGTTATGGACCAGGCATCCATCAACACAAGCACACCTTTACGGGGTCTCTGCCAGGGACAAGGATGTAGGCTAAGAAAGAAACCCCAAAGAAAGTTCAACACAATAACAAAAAGTTTCGGCATTGAGCCATGTCATTGGCTGCCTAACACTAGACAGGAAAATTCGATGGTTTCTGATGTCAAACTAGAGACAGATTCCTACTATATATATGACAAGCAGTAGCGACCGCATATTTTCTGCCTCATCTTCTCAGATTAAAACTAGTTTCAACAAAGGCAACGTAAACACTCACCTGGAGGACAAGATGAGCGCTTCAGTGGCTGTGTACCGAAATATTTACACCGAGGACCGGTTCAGACAGTCGTACGGTACCGAGGACAAGCCCCGTGGAGGTGGTCAACGTTTTCGGGAGAAGATCGCAGAGCGGTGCAGGTGTTCCCGTGCAGCATGCCTTCACCTGTTGAGGGAACGAATTCCCATTTTTAACTGGCTGCCGAAGTACAGGCTGAAAAAATGGATGCTAGGTGATACAATAGCGGGACTAACAGTCGGTATACTTCACATTCCACAAGGTGAGTACATTTTTAAGTGAATATTGTGAGCAAAGGTTTACTGTAGTAAATTGATGTCGATTTACCATCTTTACAAACTATTTTGTTACAACTTTTCCCTAATTCTGTGATGACGTTTTATTTCCCACGTGTCACTGTTTTGGCAGTAATTACTAACCAATCGTGTGTTTGATTGATTTTAACAAGATTTTGTCAAATTGCTCATGTAAACGAAATAAACACCTTCAAATATGGACTTTTTGTTAACTCCAGATATTTGGTCAATGCTATCCGGTTCCTTGGGGACGTCCCAACACTAAACCCCAACCTTAACCCATACTCTTACCCTAACCATAAACCTAACCCTTACCTAAATCTAATCCTTACATTAACCATTTCAAATGTCAACTTCAATGGAGTAAGGACCTCCTACGGATCCCAGATAGCACAGAGCCCAGATTATTTATACATTTGAATGTATATTTTTACAATATGCCATTCACACACACACACAATGTACAAAATAATCTTGTTACAAAATATAAAATGTATTTTAAAAATGTATTATCATCTGAGCTTGACAGGAAAAATGGAACCTCAAAAATGTCATCTCAATGGATGTTACGCCCCCGTGGTTTATTCAGATGGAGTCAAGAAAATACCAGCGTTGAAAGTAGTTATACAGTAATAGCAGGTGTTATTTCATAGCATTTATTGCCAACATTATTTACCACGAGATCAAAGCCTTTTTATCTAAAGATGACACCAATTACTCATGTAGCCACGGGTGTATGTGATGGCAACCGATTGTAGCCTAATATCTTGTTTCTCTTCCTGAAAACAGGTATGGCCTTTGCCTTACTGACGTCAGTGGCGCCCATCTATGGCCTCTACACCTCCTTCTTCCCTGTGGTTCTCTACATGCTGTTTGGCACAGGACGGCATGTATCCACTGGTATACACACGCTGATATTATACATTTAGGACTGGAGCCTGACAAATGGATATGGATAGGACGCACAATGTGCCTGAGATAAATGCCTCTGCCATGGGTATCTGTGTGACAGCTACTGGGTTTGAACCAGGGTCTCCACTGCCCCATAAGACTGTGTTAGTCCCCTGAGCTAAAGTCAAAGTTAATCATCATAGTTTTTTTGTTTTAGTTAGAGTTATTCACACACAAAAGACAAGTGAAAGACGAAGTACAGATAAAAACAAGGTATATAGGTGTGCAGGTAAGGTTGCAAGAGGGCTTAAACAACCCCCCCGCCACCACACACACACACACACACACACAAAAAGAGCAGTATAAACAGTGCCTAGTGAAAGCCTATACAACCCTTGAACAGTCTTCACATTTTGCTGCCATAAAATGAATCTAAACATGAGAAAATGTGTGTCAGCTTCATGTTAAGGGTATGCTTGCCATCGCCAGGGACAGGGGAGTTTGTCAGGAGAAAAATAAATACGAAAGGAGAAAAGCCCATGTAGAAAATGAGAGGAAATCCAGATATCAGTCTTTTGAAAACCTTGGGATAGAGTTTTATTTTTCAGCGGGACAATTACACACATTTTAATGCCAAAGACACACTAGAATGGCTTTCCAAGAAGTGTGGAGTGTTCCTGAGTGGTCCCGTCTCTTGGAATTAAGAATATATAAATATATGGATGAGCAATGTCAGAGCGGCATAGACTAAGATACAGTAGATAGTATGTAATACTGTATATATACATATGATATAAGTAATGCAAGATATGTAAACGTCATTAAAGTGACATTATTAAAGTGACTAGTGTTCTATATATTAAAGTGGCCAATGATTTCAAATCTGTGTATGTAGGCATGAATTATCTCTGGGGAGTGAAGAATTACGCAATCAAGAAAGCTTAGTTGTTTTTTAAATTCAATGTGGAGTAGATTGTGTATATCGGTTGCAAAAAATATATAATTTATTCCCTTTATACTAGGGACTGTATTCAGAGCATTCGGAAGGTATTCAGACCCCTTGACTTTTTCAAAAATAAATTACATTACAGCCATATCCTAGAATTGATTAAATCTGTTTTTTTTTCATCATCAATCTACATACAATACCCCATTATGAAAAAGCATTTACATAAGTATTGAGACCCTTTACTCAGTACTTTGTTGAAGCATATTTGACAGGGATTACACCCTTAAGTCTTCTTGGGTGTCAGGCTACAAGCTTGGCACACCTGGATTTGGGGAGTTTCTCCCATTCTTATCTACAGATCCTCTCTAGCTCTGTCAGTTTGGATCGGGAGCGTCGCTGCACAGCTATTTTCAGGTCTCTCCAGAGATGTTTGATCCGGTTCAAATCCGGGCTCTGGCTGGGCAACTCAAGGACATTCAGAGACGTGTCTTAAAGCCACTCCTGCTTTGTCTTTCTTGGCTGTAATGCTTAGGGTTGTTGTCCTGTTGGAAGGTGAACCTTCACCTCAGTCTGAGGTCCTGAGTGCTCTGGAGCAGTTTTTGATCAAGGGTCTTTCTGTACATTGCTCCGTTCATCTTTCCCTCGATCCCTCGACTAGTCTCCCATTTCCTGCGCTGAAAAACATCCCCACAGCATGATGTTGCCACCACTATGCTTCATCGTAGGGATGGAGTTTCCTCCAGACGTGACTCTTGGCATTGGTTTCATCAGACCAAAGAATCTTGTTTCTCATGGTCTCAGAGTCTTTAGGTGCCTTTTGGAAAACTCCAAGCGGGCTGTCAAGTTCCTTTTGTTACGAAACGGCTCGTAGCCGGTAACAAAGAGGGAGACGACACAGAGTTAAAGAAATAAGAAACATATTTATTAAATAAAGTGAACTATATCCAAGTAACAATGGTGTGTGTAGTCAGTAGCGTAAGTGAGTGGATGCGTGCATAGATGGTGATAATGATGGGTGTTGAGAGGTGCCAAAATAAACAAAGAAGCCCTAAAATGCCACAACCAAAACCAACAGTGTGTCTCCTGGATATATGGGGGAAAGGTGTACAGTCGTGGCCAAAAGTTTTGAGAATGACACAAATATTAATTTTCACAAAGTCTGCTGCCTCAGTTTGTATGATAGCAATTTGCATATACTCCAGAATGTTATGAAGAGTGATCAGATGAATTGCAATGAATTACAAAGTCCCTCTTTGCCATGCAAATGAAATGAATCCCCCCAAAAACATTTCCACTGCATTTCAGCCCTGCCACAAAAGGACCAGCTGACATCATGTCAGTGATTCTCTCGTTAACACAGGTGTGAGTGTTGACGAGGACAAGGCTGGAGATCACTCTGTCATGCTGATTGAGTTCGAATAACAGATTGAAAGCTTCAAAAGGAGGGTGGTGCTTGGAATCATTGTTCTTCCTCTGTCAACCATGGTTACCTGCAAGGAAACACGTGCCGTCATCATTGCTTTGCACAAAAAGGGCTTCATAGGCAGGGATATTACTGCCAGTAAGATTGCACCTAAATCAACCATTTATCGGAACATCAAGAACTTCAAGGAGAGCGGTTCAATTCTTGTGAAGAAGGCTTCAGGGAGCCCAAGAAAGTCCAGCAAGTGCCAGGCCCATCTCCTAAAGTTGATTCAGCTGCGGGATCGGGGCACCACCAGTACAAAGCTTGCTCAGGAATGGCAGCAGGTAGGTGTGAGTGTATCTGCATGCAGAGTGAGGCAAAGACTTTTGGAGGGTGGCCTGGTGTCAAGAAGGGCAACAAAGAAGCCACTTCTCTCCAGGAAAAACATCAGGGACAGACTGATATTCTGCAAAAGGTACAGGGATTGGACTGCTGAGGACGGGGGTAAAGTCATTTTCTCTGATGAATCCCCTTTCCGATTGTTTGGGGCTTCTTGAAAAAAGCTTGTCCGGAGAAGACAATGTGAGCGCTACCATCAGTCCTGTGTCATGCCAACAGTAAAGCATCCTGAGACCATTCATGTGTGGGGTTGCTTCTCAGCCAAGGGAGTGGGCTCACTCACAATTTTGCCTAAGAACACAGCCTTGAATAAAGAATGGTACCAACACATCCTCCGAGAGCAACTTCTCCCAACCATCCAGGAACAGTTTGGTGAACAATGCCTTTTCCAGCTTGATGGAGCACCTTTCCATAATGCAAAAGTGGCTCAGGAAACAGAATATTGATCTTTTGGGTCCATGGCCAAGAAACTCCCCAACACTTAATCCCATTGAGAACTTGTGGTCAATCCTCAAGAGGCGGGTGGACAAGCAAAAACCCACAAATTCTGACAAACTCCAAGCATTGATTATGCAAGAATGGGCTGCCATCAGTCAGGATGTGGCCCAGAAGTTAATTGACAGCATGCCAGGGCGGATTGCAGAGGTCTTGAAAAAGAAGGGTCAACACTGCAAATATTGACTCTTTGCATCAACTTCATGTAATGGTCAATAAAAGCCTTTGACACTTATGAAATGTTTGTAATTATACTTCAGTATTCCAAAAATATCTAAAGACACTGAAGCAGCAAACTTTGTGGAATGTAATATTTGTGTCATTCTCAAAACTTTCAGCCACGACTGTATTAATCCCCGGGACACACCTGAGCCCATGTGTGTCCCATTTCGCAGACGACCCTCCCAGTTCCGCCCACCAACATCCTATTAAGGAAAACAAGAGCAAAGAGAAAGAATTAGGCAGACAGAGTGGGAGGGTCGTCACACTCCTATCCATAAAACCAGGGACCACCAAGGACCCGGGAACACCACAGCAACCAAGTATACATAAACGCAAACAAAATACTGTCCTAGTAAACGCTACCCCACTGCCCCAGCAAACTACATCTGACCCGACATACACCTCGAAGTGTTGTAGCACCCATATGAGTGCTAGCGCTTCTTTTTCCACCACGGAGTAGTTCAACTGATAATGGTTCAACTTCTTGGAAAATCAACTAACAGGCCTCTCAACATCAGACACATCTGCTTGCAGCAGGACTGCACCTGCCCCCATGTGACTCCCATCCACCTGCACGTGACTCGCATCCACACGCAAGGAGCAGCCAGCACCGAAGTTGAGGTTGTCAGAGAGGGGACAAGACGTAAACCGTCTTAGCTTTCAGCAAATCTGTCAGGGGAGCGACCAAGGTAGAGAAGTTCCTACAGAAACTATGGTAATAACCAATCATTCCCAAGAAACGCATCAGTTCCTTTTTAGTGGTTGGCGGTAGAAAAGCATCAATAGCTACCACTTAAGCCCGGAAAGGATGCACCTCACCCTGCCCAACCACCTTACCAAGGTACGTAACAGTCGCCTGAGCAAATTCACACTTAGCTCATTTGAAAGGGAGGTGACCCGCAGCCAGGCAGTCAAACAAAGCTTGATTACGGGCCAGATGCTCCTCCCAAGTATCTGCATAAACCACTACATCGTCCAGATAAACAGTACACCCAACAAGACCGGAGACAACCCTGTTCATAAGGCGCTGAAAAGTGGCAGGTGCATTACGCAGGCCAAAACTCATAACCAAATACGAGTACAGACCTGAAGGTGTAATAAACCAGAGATTTCATGTTCCCTACACATCAGTGACTCCTGCCAATAGCCCTTTAACAGGTCAAACTTGCTCACAAACTTCGCTGCTCCGACCTGATTAACACAGTCCTCTATCCGGGGAAGAGGAAATTAATCTGGCTTAGTGACACTGTTTACCTTACGGTAGTCCATACAAAATGTGTTTGTCCCATCCGGTTTACTGACAAAGATACAGGGAGAAGCCCAGCTGGAGAAAGAAGGCTCTGCAATATCACCCTCCTCCAGCATGTACCTGCTCTCAGCATCCAGACAACGGCTTTTCTCTGAATAAACTCTATAGAACCGCTGACGGATGGGGCCAGCATCCCTAGCACCAATATCGTGTTCCATCAAGTTTGTACGTGTTGGCGTATCAGAAAACAAAACTGCAAAACTCAGAGTCAGACCAACTGACTCGTCTCGCCTATCAGCAGCCAGATGAGCGAGAAGGCTATCCGAAACATCCAGTGAATTTATCAATCTACCCTGCAGTCCTCAATCGTCGGGACCAGGGACATCCTCCTCACCATGCGCGGACATAGTATGACAAAGGAGAAGAACCCAGCGGTGTAACCATACTGGCCAAAAGAACAGGTTTTACCGTCCTCTGTGGACGCCCACTCCTCGGCGCCAGAGGAACAGAGGAACGTGCGTAATAGGGTGCAGATGAACATGGCACAGTTGGTGCTTTTTCCTCCGTTCAGGAGTGGCAACTAGATCGTTTTGCTCAGTGCACTGGCGCACAACCATATATGAACCTTGAACTTTACTGAGGAGTGTCTTCCGTCTGGTGCTACAGAGATGATTGTCCTTCTGGAAGGTTCTCCCATCTCCACAGGGGAACTCTGGAGCGCTGTCAGAGGGACCATCGGCCCTCCCTGACCAAGGCCCTTCTCCCCCGATTGCTCAGTTTGGCCGGGCATCCAGGTCTAGGAAGAGTCTTGGCGGTTTCAAATTTCTTCCATTAAAGAATGATGGAGGTCACTGTGTTCTTGGGGACCTTCAATGCTGCAGAAATGTTTTGGTACCCTTCTCCAGATCTGTGCCTCCACACAATCCTGTCTCAGTGCTCTAAGAACAATTCCTTTGACCTCGTGGCTTGGTTTTTGCTCTGACATGCACAGTCAACTGTGGGACTTTATATAGACAGGGGTGTGCCTTTCCAAATCATGTCCGATCAATTGAATTGACCACAGGTGGACTCCAATCAAGTTGTAGAAACATCTCAAGGATGATCAACGGAAACAGGATGCGCCTGAGCTCAATTTCAGGTCTCATAGCAAAGGATCTGAATACTTATGTAAATAAGGTATTTCTGTTTTTTTATTTGTAATAAATGTGCAAACATTTCAAAAACCCTGCTTTGCTTTGTCATTGTGGGGTATTGTGTGCAGATTGATGAGGAAAACATTTTTAAAATCCATTTCAGAATAAGGCTGTAACGTAACAAAATGTGGAAAACTGAAGGGGTCTGATGACATTCCAAATGCACTGTATATGAACAGAGCCTAGTTCACCAAAACACTTCCGTTGCATCTGTGCTCACACTGATGCTGAGTTGCTTCATGGCTGTTTTGGTAGTGGTGCTGAGCGGTTGAATCACAGACTAGCTGTGTCTGTTTCCCAGGTACCTTTGCAGTGGTGAGCCTGATGACAGGCTCAGTGGTGGAACAGCTGGTGCCCACCCCTCTACAGCTCAACTCCTCCAGTCCAGAGGCTGCAGACTTTGAGGCCCAGAGGATTGGGGTTGCCTCTGCTGTAGCCCTACTCTCAGGGATCATGATGGTGAGTGATACATAGAGTTCTCTCTGGTTGAATCTCAAAAGTATTTATTTCCCTCGATTCCCTGCATCCTCTCCTCATCTCTGTCTCAAAACTTCAGAGGGAAGCGAGGAGAGCATTGGAGGCCAAGATCAGAAGAGCTGCTCTCCTCACCTCCCTATGATGTTTTAAGCAGGAAGCAAGGTAAAGGACAAGTTTAAGATGGCATGGCCCTGTAGATGGAATGGTATTTCTATCGTGTTTAGATGTTGTAGTCCTGACTAAATGTTGTTTGTTTCACAGCTCTGTATGTTTGGGCTACAGCTGGGTTTCCTCTCTACATACCTGTCAGAGCCCATCGTCAAGGCATTCACCAGCGCTGCAGCCTTCCACGTCACCATCTCACAGCTGCAAAGCATGCTGGGACTGCGGCTCCCCCGCCACACCGGCCCCTTCTCACTCTTCAAGGTCAGCAGTCGGAGAAGTGACAATGATCAGGATGATACAGTGTTCAGTTTAAGGTGGTTTAGAGCTCCAGTATGTTGTGGAATTGTAATAAAAACGGTGTACTATCATAACCCAGGTTCTCTGAAGGAGAGAAGAAGTCTCAAATAAAAGAGACCTGAGGGAGCTCTCAAAACCTCACTAGGTTAAATTTAACCTTGTAAGAGACACTTGACAATCATAAACACCGGGTTGTGGGAAGAGACAATTGAAAGAGTTGCTCCTCTCTTCACTATAACCCGCCCCACACCAACATGGCCCGATGAAATCCATCACCCCCCGTGTGTGTGTTAACTCCTTCCCCCCTGTCTGTGTCCTCCAGACCCTTGCGTCTGTCATAGAGAACCTTCCCCAAACCAACATGGCTGAGCTACTGACCTCCCTGGTGTGTCTGGCCATCCTGGTACCGGTCAAAGAAGTCAACATGAGATTCCGACAGTACCTACGCACACCCATCCCCGTAGAGATCCTCACGGTCAGTCACGAAGAGAACAGCTATTATAATACTGGTCATGTTCAATGTAGCTCTGTGTAGCTGTAACGTTTGTGACGTGCTTATTGGTGTGTTATATCTCAATTTGATGTCTCTCTTTCTCAGGTGATAATAGCTACAGGAGTGGCCTATGCTTCCTCTCTGGACTCAAACTATGACGTTCAGATAGTGGGACACATTCCTGCAGGGTATGGTATCCACTAACTGAGCATCTCCATCTAGTGACATCATCCTCATCATCATCATCATCATTTAACTTCTTTTAAAAAGAGACCATTATAAACAGAGAGTGAGTGTCAAGTTTTGACCATGTTTTGACTGTGTAGCTTCCCTAGTCCACGGATGCCTGCCTTGCACAAGTTGCCTGAGATCGCTGGAGACACGGTTGCCATTACGTTCGTGGGTTACGCTGTGTCTGTCTCACTGGCAATGATCTACGCAGACAAGCACGGCTACTCCATCCAACCCAACCAGGTAGGCTACAGTGGTCCTCGACTAATATGATTCAGTAGTGCTGGAAAATCAATACTCGCTCAAATCTGGTCTCCGTGTACAAGGCATTACACGTTCAATGTGACTTCTGTGTGTGTGTAATCTGTGAGCTGTGACAAGAAGTCCATCTTTAAGGACAAGCGTTATCATTACCGTCGTCATCATCATCGTCGTTGTCATCACCATCATCGTCGTCATCATCAGCATCATCGTCATCATGTTCGCCTTGTTTCTCCAGGAGCTCCTGGCCCATGGTATCTCCAACACAGTGTCGTCTCTCTTCACCTGTTTCCCCAGCTCAGCCACTCTGGCCACCACCAACATCCTGGAGAGTTCTGGGGGATTCACACAGGTACACACTACTTTATATCAAGCCTACTTTCCAGGCTTTGCCTTTACTTGAATCTGTATGGATGACTTTCTCGATGCCCTATTTGTCTGCCTCGCCATGTGCTTCTGGCATGATGATACATTCATTCCTTTAACGTCATTTAATGTTCTCTGTCTCTCTGTCCATTCAGCTCTCTGGCTTGTTCACCAGTCTGGTGGTTCTGATAGTTCTACTGCTGATTGGACCTCTCTTCTACTTCCTGCCCAAGGTGAGTCAGTGTGTGTCAGGTGGAGGCATACAGACTTTAGCTAGTTTGTGCAAACAAAAGGACATACAACGAAACGCACTCATCTTCCGAGTCATTTACTCGTAATGTCCTGATCCACCCTGCGTTAATTCTCTCCCTAGGCAGTGCTGGCCTGTATCAATGTCACCAGCCTCAGGCAGATGTTTCTACAGTTCCAGGACCTGCCAGACCTCTGGCGAGTCAGCAAGATTGACTTCGTAAGTCTCTCAGTGTTACCATTGCTTTGTATAAATATACAATTTTTGGGCAAGTGGTTTAGTGATCAACCCCTGTGAGAACCAATGTGGCCTGCATATCTGTGACCTTATATGGACGGTACTTTATGTGTTTTGCAGGTAGTGTGGCTGGTGACTTGGCTGTCTGTTGTGGTCCTGAATGTCGATATGGGTCTGGCTATTGGAGTGGTCTTTTCGATGATGACAGTCATCTGTCGCACACAGAGGTACGCGATGCCTTCGCCCCTCTCAACACTTGACAACACAGACACAGTGTGTCAATGTTTCCGTCAGAGCTACAGCCGTTGGAACTGTACAGGTTACTACATTGCTAAATGTAACCAATGTCTAGCCAAGTGTAACTGCCTGTGTACATCTACAGTATATGCGTACAATTTGTTATTACATCTGTACTAATTTGATTTCTGCATTCATCAGCAACAATAATCATTAGCGAAACTATAACTGTGCCTTCTAATAATGTGATGCATTTCTCCAGAGACCGCTGTGTGCCGGAATTGAAGTCTCTAGAGTAGAGCACTGTGGATTACTGTCTCTCATAGGGACAAATTAATATCCAGTCAAATTCCACGTGAGCGTTTAGTCACAGTAATCTGGCTTTTCAAGCTCTGATGCTGCTGATGGTCATTATTAGCCTACCAAACTTGCTAACTGCCTGCTACTCAGCACTCTATTGTCCCTCTAATCACTCTGGCATCAATTCAAATGTATTCGAAAATCTAATCAAACACTTCATGAAAGCCCATGAGCTCATGTTGCGCAACATTTCTATAGGCTATGTAATTGCGTGAGAAAACAGTGTGATGGCCTCTATTAAAAAGAGGAGGATAAGCTTTCTATAGGTGTAAGCTATACCATTGCCCCTTTTTCGATACAGGTGCATGATAATGATCCATTCTAAATCCCCCCCAAAAATTCACACATACAGTGGGGCAAAAAAGTATTTAATCAGCCACCAATTGTGCAAGTTCTCCCACTTAACAATATGAGAGAGGCCTGTAATTTTCATCACAGGTACACTTCAACTATGACAGACAAAATGAGAAAAAAAATCCCGAAAATCACATTGTAGGATTTTTAATGAATTTATTTGCAAATCATGGTGGAAATTAAGTATTTCTATAAGTACTTCTATAGACCTGTCTAAAATAAATAATGGATTTATTGTGAAGGTGTAGGCTATATTACATGGATTTATTAGACTTAAAATGTAGATGTTCCAAAGATCAGCATCAGTGGCTTGTAGTCTGTGTTGAAGCCAGGAGATTCTAAATGGGTTTATGTTAATTAACGGTCAATTACCGTGAGACCCACAGCTATTTCCTTGACAATCACCAGCTGACTAAATTTTTCTGACCGCCACAGCCCTAGGTGCAAGTAAATATTAGGAGGTTGTACCTAACGTTTGGTATACCCAGTGTATGCATACACTGCCATAATAATAACACCGTTTTCCTCAGGGCTGGGTGTTCCGTGCTGGGCAGAGCGAGCAACACAGAGATCTACAGACCTTTAGAGAACCACAACAAGGTGAGAGGCATTCTCCTGTACACACTGTAGAGATATTTTTCTGTCTGTAAAGATATCATGTTAATCACAATACAAATACTTCCAGTGATTCTTTATGTAGTTGTGAAGTAAAAACGGCTAATGTGATGCAATCGTGAGAAACCCTCATTAGTAATCATAGTTTCAGACAGTGATCAATGTAGAGTGCTGCACGGGCATGCATTTTAAAACCGAGTCCTACCCATGCCTGTGATGTTCAGGTCCTCTACCCTACTGAGGTCCGATTGCTTCTGCCCGAAACCCGAAATCAGGAATAACTTCCTCCATTAATAAATCCATGAACTGCTCCCCTCTGTCACTCGCGAGTCAATGAAGAGACATGAGAGAGCAGTTAGCTACTTTTTGTCCCTTTAAACTCAGACAAAACTCAAGGAGCATTATTATTTTCTGTGACATAATCTCTCCTGTCGTATATTTGACGAGGTTGAAGCACTTCTGACACTTTCTTAGGGTGTCAGTCAGGTAGGACTCTACTGCGCAGCAGACACGCGCAAATGGCTCAGCTTCAAAATGTTAGCGATCAACTTTAGTGATCCTCGAGCCCTGCCTGTACCCTAGTTAAGGATATATATTTTTTGTCCCTAACCCAATTTATAATGTCAGGGCCTGTCGAGCACATGTCAGGTAGCAGAGCTCTATATCCATGTCTGTAGGTGTGTCACTTTGTCCCTTTGAAAACACACCTTATAACTTACTTTAGTTATTGCAAACCGCACTGGATTACAGCATCTTCTAATGACTCAACTGTTTAAAAAAAGAGGAGGGCGGGAAGCAAGAAAAGCTAATTCTGTCTGCACTCTTTAAAAAAAAACACCTCACAACAAGTGATGTTTGGGATGAGTGCTCTGTTAACCTGCCTCTCTCCGTCCCCTCTCCTTAGTGCTATGAAGTTCCAGGTGTAAAGATCCTGACATACAACGGGCCCATCTACTATGGCAACCGCAGCTTCTTCAGAGAGGACATGAGTCGTCTGCTGGGCCTCACCCCAGAGAGGATCCGCAGTAGAGAGAAGGCCAGGAAGGCCCTGGAGAAGAGGGAAAGAGAGGCTGTCAGCACTGTGGTAAGACTGCACATTATATCTGGGCTAGATCACATCTTGTACATTAGAAAATATCAAAACATATGTTCTATAACTTGCTGGCAATGTCTTTTTTTTCAGGAGAGAGGTGTCGCAAACACATCATTTTCATCTGAGAATGAGTTCTTTAAATCTGGTGAGTGATAATACACAAAAGTACTGTATATAGTTTGCAGTAATGTAATCTGGGTACAGGACTACTTACGGTGCATTCGGAAAGTATTCAGGTGCCTTTTTGGAAAACTTCAAGCGGGCTGTCATGTGACTTTTACTGAGGAGTGGCTTCCTCTTGCCACTCTACCATAAACACCTGATTTGTGGAGCGCTGCAAAGATGATTGTCTTTCTGGAAGGTTTTCCCATCTCCACAGAGTGACCATCGGGTACATGGTCACCTCCCTGACCAAGGCCCTTCTCCCCCGATTGCTCAGTTTGGCCTGCGGCAAGCTCTAGGAAGAGTCGTGGTAGCTCCAAACTTCTTCCATTTAAGAATGATGGAGGCCCCTGTGTTCTTGGGGACCTTAAATGCTGCAGAAATCTGTTGGTGCCCTTCCCCAGATCTGTGCCTCAACACAATCCTGTCTCGGAGCTCTATGGATAATTCCTTCGACCTCATGGCTTGGTTATTGCTCTGACATGCACTGTTAACTGTGGGACCTTATATAGACAGGTTGTGCCTTTCCAAAACATGTCCAATCAATTGAATTTACCACAGGTGGACTCCAATCAAGTTGTAGAAACCTCTCAAGTTTGATCAGTGGAAACACTAGGCACCTGAGCTGAATTTCAACTCACATAGCAAAGGGTCTGAATACTTATGTAAGTAAGGTATATTTGTTTTTTATTTTTAATACTTTTGCAAAAAAAAATGTAAAACCCTGTTTTTGCTTCGTCATTATGGGGTATTGTGTATAGATTGATAATTCATCCATTTTAGAATAAGGCTGTAACGTAACAAAATGTCGAAAAAGTCCAGGGGTCTGAATACTTTCCAAATGCACTGTAAGTAAGGGCCCAGTTTTTCTTGTGTATTGTATCATATTGAATAACAGCCGATGAAACGAACAAAGTGTTCAAAAAATCTGATCAGCGTGATCTAGACAGGACCTTCTAATCAGCCTGTTTCAATGGCCGGGAGTTTCAGCTTTCTATGGTGACATCACCATTGGTTAATAGACCAATAAGAAATAGAGTTCCAAAACTCTACCAATAACAGTTTTAAGTTTCTCCCCTCCCCACTCAGACTGCTCCCAAGGTATTTTTGTCAATTTTATATAGAAAACTATTAAAGTAAGGTATTTAATTGTTACCCAGTAATAATTTGATATTGATATAAAAATGGCTGCATTGGGCCTTTAACTCTCTATCAGTAATACACTGAACTAGTGGTTAGAGTATTGGGCCAGTAACCGAAAGGTTGCTGGATCAAATCCCCGAGATGACAAGGTAAGCATCTGTTGTTCTACCCCTGAGCAAGGCAGTTAACCCACTGTTCCCTGGGTGCCAAAGACGCGGATGTCGATGAAGGCAGCCCCCCCCACACCTCTCTGATTCAGAGGGGTTGGGATCAAATGCGGAAGACACATTTCAGTTGAATGCATTCAGTTGTACAACTGACTAGGTATCCCCCTTTCCCTTCCCTAATGTTGTCTCTGCAGAAACAGCTGGAAGTGAAGTCCAGGCAGTACTAATAGATTGCAGCAGTGTGATTTTTGTCGATGTTGCTGGAGCCAGACTCTTCATACAGGTGAGAAAAGTAAACAATATAGTATTTTGTTGTGCAGTACCTTCTGCGAGACGAACATGCAGTACCTTGTTCTACAGTATGTTATCTTTCCTTCTAGTATCGGTGGAATTAATTGATGCCTCTTTTTCCAGATGTGTATTGAATGCCAGAAAGTTGGGGTTTGCATATATTTGGCCAATTGCAATGGTAAGTTCAACAAATGAATGTATAACGATCATTTCAATAGCAATAAGTTCAATCATCCAAACGTATGCTGAGCAGGAGTCTGACGTGTGATGTAATTAATGTTGAACGGGGAATGTTCCGACTCTAGATCTACAGCACTGACTGAAGTTCTAACATGTAAAACCCTACAAGGTCTTGACTACTGCTGGTTCTCTGTTCTACCTGATCATTTAATGAACCCAATTAGTGTCCAAGGTCTAAATCAGTCCCTGGTTAGAAGGGAATCTTTTTTTTTTAAAGCAGTGGAACTGGTTTCGAGGTCCAGATTTTGAATTTGAGGGATCTAGAACATTGATAGAAGGTACTCTTCCCCGACAGAGAGTGTTCTGAGGATCCTAACCTCCAGTGGACTGATGAACTACATGAACCCACAGCACATCTTTGTTACGGTCCACGATGCTGTGATGTACATTCAACAACAGAAGGTACAAAACACAAGCAGTGACACGACGTTGAAGGCTTGATGAAGAATGTGTTTACAGTAGTGCTGTAACAGAGTAATTATACAGGAACACAGTTTCAATTATCCACGGCAATATAGTAACCAAAACCTGTGACCGTGCTTGGTTTTTGTTCATGACAGGAGCAAACTCCAGAAAACACGACTACCGTTTGGGTTTGAGATGGTTGGTCGGCCATTTTACACGTCAAGATGAACTGATATGCAGTAACATGCACGACACAGACCAGGGGGGAAAACATCTCTCCCTCTACAATCGCTGTACATCAAGGTTTGTTCCTGGTCTAAGACAGGTGCAGTGCTGTGTTAAATGTGTATACTAGTATGCCATGGTTGGGCTTCAAGAAGGGAGCAGCGTATTGTAGCATTTCCGTATGAAATGAAGGGTCAATCTCAGTATTTTAAATAAGTATTTTGAAGGAACAATACTGAAGAGACTTGCACAAGTGACCACAACGGTGGCAGAGCACGTATGACGCAGAAAGTACTCCTGCTACTCACTGGAATCCAGGAGAAGAGGCCAATGGGAGATGTTTAGCTACTACAATAACCCTAGTAAACACAAATATATACATTATTTGATTATTATCTGTTAAAACATTGCTTATTATATCTGAATGCTGGAGAAATAGTGGCCAACCATTACTGGTATTTGTTTTGTAATTCTGTCATACAAAAGTGAATATTATTCCGATGGATAAAATGCACTGAATGCTTTCTTAAAAGGGAAACATGTATATTCACGTTAAATAATGCCTTGTGTGTTGTAAATGTATATTTCTGTGTACTGTACATTGTGTTTATAATGAAATGCACTGCAGAAAAGGAGTGAAATTACGTGCAGATACCTGTATTGTCTGCAACTGTAATGTCCTCCTGCAGTTTTTGTAATACTTTTTTTGAGTTCTTTTACCATAAACATGCTCGAAATGTACAGCTTACCTGGTCACTTTTACATTTGTGGGATTTAGCAATGCTGATTATGGTGCATTCTCCCTAGACAAGTTCAATTCCTGAAATACATATTCTAAGTACAAACTACCAGATTTTGACAAAATATATCTATATTTTTTTTATCTAATACTGTACGCACAAACAGACTAGTTTACATTTCTAATTCTTTCCCTGAAGACCCAATTTAACCCAGAGAGACTGAAGGTGGAATGTCAGGCACGCCTGTCTGATTAACAGATTGGGAAGAAGACAAAAGAGTCTTTGGTTTTGTTCAGTGGGTCAGTGTGTCAGACAGTGAAGAAATGGGGAATACTGTTAGCCCCTCTGAAATGTACAGCAGTACAAAGGACAGTCACCAACAAGGAAATCAGTCAATCAAAATAAATAAACCTAATCTATGGATTTCAAATGACTGGGCAGGGGTGCAGCCATACAGTGGATGGGCCTTGGGAGGGCATAGGGCCCACCCACTTGGCAGCCAGGCCCATCCACTGGGGAGCCAAGGCCCAGTCAATCAAAATGGGTTTTTCTTCACAAGAAGGCTTTACTACAGACAGAAATACTCCTCAGCAGGTGTGGTAACTGAATGGTTTTTATGAGCATGAAAACGATGTAAACCGTATGCCGTGGTCGTCTCAGTCACCAGATCTCATCCCAATTGAACACATGGGAGATTCTGGAGCGGCGCCTGAGACTGTTTTCTACCACCATAAACAAAACACCAAGTGATGGAATTTCTTGTGGAAGAATGGTGTCGCTTGCATCCCTCCAATAGAGTTCCAGACACTTGTAGAATCTATGCCATTGCAATTTGACATACAATTTTACAAAAGCAACCTGAAATCCATATAAAATATATTCTATATTAGAAAAACCAATAACAATTTGATGTCTATTTAACTACAAGTAGAATAGTCCTGGCTGTTTGTTGTTGTTGAATCATAATGATCCAAATAAATCAGTGGTAAAGTACATATTTTGAAATCATTTATATTTTTCACACAAAGACATACTGTAGCTGATATGCGATTAGGCCTGAGTAGAACTGCGTAGCATACACACTGCCCTATGCTGTCATAGGCCTTTCTAGGGCCTTCCAGCGTTGAGCCGAGCCCTTCTTAGTGCTTCATCATAATCACATTACCTTGACCTGATAAAACTGTATGTGGTACGAGTTCAAAAACAGGGCCAAAAAAAATCCTAACTAACTAATTATTTGCTTCCTTGATGTCGGATGCCCATGGATGGAAGTTATTCATTTTTATCCCGTGCATATTTCAAAGAACCCTCTAGACAGTTGCACCCTTCGGGTTTTCTCCCTTTAAAGCTCAAGGAGTGTTTTACTAATTGGCAGGCAGGAAGGAAGTAGCCCACTTCAATTAAAGCGTCCATGGTGGTACACAACACAAGACTCACTCTGGCCAAGTGTTTACAAAGGCTGCTATACCTCCAGCAGACCTCAATTCCCTTCCGCTCATGCCGACACTAACTGAAACATCAAACTAATCTAAAGGTTTTGGACACACGCCACGAGCACATGTATGCACACACATGCATGCACACACGCACACACACATACATTGTACAGGTGTTTGACCATCTACAAATACAAAACCCTTCATAGAGGGTCTTCTTTAATCTCATCTTCTCTAATGTAAAACATGTCAAGTGTGGTATCCCGCAAGGCAGCTTTCTTGGCCCTTTACTGTTATATTTTTACTAATGATCTACTACTAGATTTAAACAAAGCCTGTGTATGCTGATGATTCAACACTATAAACATTAGCAACCACAGCTAGTGAAATCACTGCAACCCTAAACAAAGAGCTGCAGTCAATTTGGCATGGGTGGCTAGTAATAAACTAGTCCTGAACATATCTAAAACTAAAAGCATTGTATTTAGTACAAATCATTCCTTAAATTCTAGACCTCAGCTGAATCTGGTAATGAATTATGTGGCTGTTGAGCATGTTGAGAAGACTAAACTTCTTGGTGTCACCTAAGACAACTTGTCATGGCAGATTGATTCTATTGATTCAAGATGGGGAGAGGTCTGTCTGAGATATGTAATTTTTAACACCAGAGTCGACCCAACAAGTCCTGCAGGCTCTAGTTTGATCTTATCTTGACTATTGCCCAGTGATATGGTCAAGTGCTGCAAAGAAGGAGCTAGAGAATTTGCAGCTGGCCCAGAACTATGCAACACGTATAGCCCTTCAATGTACACAGAGGGCTAATCTCAACCGTATGCATGTCAGTCTCTCTTGGCTCAAAGTAGATGAAATATTGACTGCATCAAACCTTGTTTTTGTGAGAAATGTCAATGTGTTGGAAATTCCAAATTGTCTGTATAATCAACTTACATATAGCTCTGACAGACATACTTACCCCACAAGACATGCCACCAGGGGTCACTTCACAGTCCCCAGGTTCAGAAATTCAAGAAAATGTACAGTATTATGTGAATGATTGCACGGAACTCCCCTCCATCTCATTTGGCGCTAGTAAACAGCAAACCTGGTTTAAAAAAAACAAGAAAGCAACACCTCACGGCACAATTCCTCTCCCTCATGTGACCAAATGTTCGTGTGTATGTACTGACACTGTATGTGTAAATGACAGATGCACACACACACACACACACACACACACACACACACACACACACACACACACACACACACACACACACACACACACACACACACACACACACACACACACACACACACACACACACACACACACACACACATTATTAATCTTTAGTTGTATTGTTTATTTTTTGTTGTTGTACATTTTTGCCTTTAGTTGTAGTTTTTTTAATTACATTTTTACATATAAATGTATGTGAAGTATTTTTTTCTGTAGTGTCTTTTTTTCGTTATGTGTCGGACCCCGGGAAGACCTGCTGTCGCCATTGGGGCGATTCTTATAAAATCATAAACCGTACAATGTAAACAAGACAGGAACTCAAATAATAGAACAGTAGCCCTATTAAAATAATATCATATTCAATAGTTAGGCCCCTGTGTTTTGGTTCATCATGTCACCTGACCTGGATTATAACCTTTATTTGAAGCCTTTTCCAGAAACGACAATTAGACCAAAAATGAAAGTGATTGTCTGAGGATGGTGCTGGAAAATCTGACAGAAAAAGAAAAGGGGACATTTTGATGAAAAGTCTTGAAACAAAGGTTCAACTACAGGTCATGTGACATGATTAACCAAAACAGGGCCCTAATCGTCAGTACAAAGAGCATCTATTTGGCAACTAACCACATGAGATATTGCTAGATTATGCCAATGGTAGAAGTACAGACTTGAGACGTGATATACAATAACCAACCACAACAACTACAATAGACTCAATTAAATCATTCTTGTATTGCAGCATTTACTCACGAGCTTCTCCTGGTCAAAACAACCCAACTACGGGTAATACTACTCCACTCAGAGATAGATGCTTCCGGTAATTAGCTAGAATATGGAGTGTGATCAATGGACTGCCAGAGGGACGGTTTTGGTTTTCTAACAGTGAATAGAAGCAACCCACCTCTGGTTATTACTCTACTCAGTCAATTAGAAATTCCTACAGTTAGCAGCCTACTGTAAAATAGGGAAAACGGCAAACATAAAAATCCATAATCTTAACCATTCTTTGTATACTGTATTGCAAAAATAAAATTTCATCATTAAAATGTCGAAAACTGAATTTGACATTATATTAGGGATAAAACAGTATAAGATTGCTGTAGTCTGTATGATTGTTCAGGTCTTTGGTTCCACCTTGTGGTCAAATAGTATAATGGCAGCATCTAACGGGATGCCAAACAGTCTCAAACAGTCTCATGAAGGATAATACAAAAACAGTATAAATCTGCTTGAATTCATTATAAAGAGAAAACAATTACTAAATTGTCATGATATCATGCTCTGGGAGGTGTAGTTGAGTATTTAATACAAGCAGATCATTAGTCAGTTCGTTGTATAAAAAAGTGACAGCAAGTTAATGCATTTTTTTTATTTAATTTTATTTGGGCAAAAGACATATACAACAATATGTACAATATTGTATGTATAAATATATACAATATGTTCTCAGAGCATAGCACGTCAAAATATAAATTTTCGAGTGGTCCTCGATGGTAAAAACATATAGAACATCTACTGATTAAAAGACACAATTACAAACAAACACATTACATTCCCTCGATTATTGCACATCACCCTAACTTTAAAGATACAAATTCATTGTACACCATTCCTAACTGTAAAAAAAAAACATGACCAGCAGTAGCAGTAACAAAAGGAGGCACAAGGTGGCAGTGTTAGACAGACAACCTGATCCAGATTAAAACCTTTGCCTGCTTGTTATAGTCTTTCTATGATTTGTTGGCTTGATCTCCAAGGGGAGGCTATTCCATAGATAAAGGCCTGTAATAGAAAAATGTGTTCATCGCAGTACTGTTTACTCTTGGGGGGGACAAGATAACATTATTTTGCATGACCTGCAGTCTCTTCCTGAGCTTTTTTGATAGCCCACTATACGAGGGGGAGCAGACATAGTCAAAGTGACATTGAATCAAGGGTGAGGCAACAAGTTTCTTCACTTTAATGTTGAAGGATCTAGTGTTGCGATATAGAAATGTCAGTTTGTTTGCTGTTTTAGAAAGGATTTTAGCAGCTATGTAATCTCCAGATAGACATTGATTCAGGGATGGACCAAGATAAGTGACACTCATCTTTGATTAAATGTCCTTGCCTGCACAGTTCACCTGTATCTTGTCAGCCAATCTATGCTTTGCTCCAAACTAACTCTATTCAGTTTTGACCAAATGTAGTGACAATTCATTGACTTAGATAAGGAATAAGAATGGCCCTAAGGTTGATCCCTGCAGTACTCCACAGGATATTTCTTTGGCCTCTGACCAAACATCACCAACATTACATACTTGTGTTCTGTTGGTGAGGTTAGCCCAAAACCAATTTACGGCCTCATCACTTAGACCCACGCATTTCACTTTCATCAGAAGGATGTCATATTCCACAGTGTCAAACGCTTTCTGCAAGTCCAACATGACCGTATAGTTCCCCTTGTCAAATTCTTGCTTGATATGATCAAAAAGGTCAATAATGCAAGTATCAGTTGAATGAGCTGTTCTAAAACCAGATTGAAGTCCCTAAAGTAGTTTGCGCTCGAGAAGGTAAACCTCAAGTTGATTGTGAACTAATCTCTCAACAACTTTAGATAAGGTGCTGAGGATCGACACAGGCCTGTAGTGACCCACATCTGTTTTGCTACACTTCTCGAGCGGAACAACCCGGGCTGTCTTTGAGATGATTGGGGAATTTACCACTACTAATAGAAAGGTTTACAATGTGCATTATTATTTTAGCAGTGACACAGGCACTATCCTTAATGAATCTTGCAGGAAGGTTATCAAAACCAGTTACTTTGTTAGTGCTCATTGAGCATAGTAGATTGGGAAACTTTGTCTTACGTTAACATACAAAGCTCAAACAACTAATTTCTGATATTTTTGCTATGGTAAACGTTTTCAATAAAGGACTGGCCTTAGATTCCAGAGCAGGTCAGTAACTTTATAATCAGGAATGAGGCTACAGTTAGTGGTAAATAATGTTTTAAAATGATTGCAATCTTTGCTTCATCATAGAATAAAAAGTCATCAATATCCAGGACAATACCACAGTATTTTACCTTATGAGCAGTTTTTGAGCCAATATCCTTTAAAGTTGTCCACACAGAGCTGATGTAAGTTGTAATTTACATTGTCTATGTAATACTGGGATTTGCCCTTATCCATCTTGCATCTTGCCTAGATTATACATTTAATATATAACCATCATAATCTTGTTGTAGATTTGTCCTTCTGAATTCAGACAGGTGCGATCCATTATCCTAATTAGGTCTAATATTTCCCTGACCTCTGTTTAATTCAAATTTGTTTCATTGGGGCCAGAGAGTCAATGTCAGAACGCAACATCTCTTTAAAAAGATACCAAGCTTTGATCAACATCGTCACAATTTAATACATCAGACCAATCAAAATGACCAAGGACTTCTAAAAAACGTTCCTTTGAGTATTGTTTCATAAACCGTACCTTCACATACAGTAGGTATTACCTGGTGTTTTTTAAAATATTTTTCTTACGAATACAGTAGGTTACCATATGATCACTAAAAAAAAACGGACATATTTTGTTCTTGGTCTTATACAATAATCAAAAATCAAAGTTGATTTACTGTCAATACACACTGTGATTGGCTTAGCAAACAGTTGTTTCAGGCCAAATAACTGATTAAAGGCATACAGGGCAAAAGTGCACTTTTCCTGGGTGGTAACTGCACATTTGAATTGAAATCGCCAAGCACAATACATTGCCTCTCAGCAAATACACTGTGATCACAGCAAGTGGATTCGAGTAAATCATAAAAATCCAAATGAATCACAAAATGAATGACTTGTTTTATTGCTGAAAATGTTCAATGACCAGAGTTCAGAGTTCACAATGGAAAATCATTTAGTTTAGGGTGTCTGTGTACACATCATTGAACGTTGACCTGATTTACCAAGCGCTACTCTTGGTTTGTATAACCAGTTCAAAACGCCAAGATATCCAGATGATTTCCATTTCAAAGGTGCAGTGACTGTCTCTATTAGTTGAGAGCGAACCCTCTTTCTATGTCACAGTGGAAAACAAAACCACAACTGGCAAGTTGTCATGTTTTGTCTTATATTGTCTTGTCATTATGCTTTCCCTTCTGTTCGTTTCCCCCTGCTGGTCTTATTAGGTTCGTTCCCTTTTTCTATCCCTCTCTCTCCCCCTCCCTCTCTCTCCTCTCTCTATCGTTCCGTTCCTGCTCCCAGCTGTTCCTCATTCTCCTAACTCACTCATTTAGTCTTTTCACACCTGTCCCCTATTTTGTCCTCTGATTAGAGTCCCTATTTCTCCCCTTGTTTTCCGCTTCTGTCCTTGTCGGATCCTTGTATGATGTTCGCTGTGCTGTGTCCTTGTCTCGCCCTGTCGTGTCTTGTCTCCTTCAGATGCTGCGTGTGAGCAGGTGTCTAAGTCTGCTACGGTCGGTGCCTTCCCGAAGCAACCTGCAGTCAATGCTCGAGTCTCCAGTCTGTCCTCGTTACTACGAGTGGATTTAAGTTTTTTCCTGTTTTGTTTTCGTCTTGAGTTTTACTGGAATAAAGACTCTGTTTTCGCTAAGTCGCTTTTGGGTCCTCATTCACCTGCATAACACAAGTTGTCAAAAACAGACAAAACACAAGTCACTTAAGTTGGAACAAAACCCAAGTCACCAAGTATTCCTTCAAATGACAAAAGAGATTTGATTGTGTCTCAATGTAATCAAGGTATGAAATTATTGTTATTTTAAAATATATTCAACAAAAATCGTCTCGCAGTTGAATCTAGTTGCCTACACCTGCTACAGGCCAAAGTGTTTTTTTTTAATGCTTCGGCCAATTTCCTTCAACAAGCACAAATAATATAGGCTCTATTTGGCAACCACCCTGGGCAGGGGGAGAGGTCGAGACAGTTTCAGTAGGTTCAAAAACTCTCTTCTCTATTTTCTCCTTTCATCTCAACTATTTCTCTAGGTCACGTGTCAAACTATTTCCACAGAGGGCAGACTGTGAAAGGAAAAACCAAAACCCACAGACACGAGGCCCTCCATCGAATGAGATTGACACCCACGCGATCAATAATGGCGCCTGACGGGATGGCTGCCGTTTTACGGGCTCCTAACCAACTGGGCTATTTTGTTTATTTTTTCGCATTGTTTGTATCTTATTATGTACTTAAAGTTGTTGCTACCGTCTCTTATGACCAAAAAGAGCGATTACTCACCTCGAACTGGACAAAGATGTTTTCTTTAATGAGTCCGACAGAAAGGATATACTGCTTTCCGGAGAACAGGTCCAAAACCCTGTCATTTGCTTGAAGAAAAGCTGGAGATACCGCGGGAGAAGGTTGGGATGTCTTGTTAGGATTCATAGGCAAGTGAGTAAATTGCCATTGCCATCGGTATTATTGGCTAAGGTGCAATAATTGGAAAACAAACACGATGATCTACGGTCGAGACTATCCTACCAACGGTACATAAAAAAAGTAATATCTTATGTTTCACCAAGTCGTGGTTGAACGACAACATGGATAATATAGAGCTGGCTGGTTTTTCTGTGTACCTGCCAGGACAGTGTAGTGACGTCTGGTAAGACGAGGGGTGGGGGTTGTGGGTCTATTTGTCATGAAATGCTGGTGTGCGATGTCTAATGTTAAAGAAGTCTCGAGGTATTGCTCGCCTGAGGTAGAGTACCTCATGATAAGCTGTAGACCACACTATCTACAACGAGGGTTCTCGTCTATATTATTCGTAGCCGTCTATATACGCAGTTTCATCAGCTGTCCAGGTGGCTGGTCTAAGACCATCCCGCTGGTGAAGAAGCCGGATGTGGAGGTCCTGGGCTGGCGTGGTTCCACGTGATCTGCGGTTGTGAAGCTGGTTGGACGAACTGCCAAGTTCTTTAAAACAACGTTGGAGGCAGTTTATGAGAAATTAACATTAAATTATCTGGCATCAACTCTGGTGGACACTCCTGCAGTCAGCATGCCAGTTGCACGCTCCCTCAAAACTTGAGACATCTGTGGCATTGTGTTGTGTGACAAAACTGCACATTTTAGAGTGACTGGTTATTTTCCTCAACACAAGGTGCACCTGTCTCAGGATCATGTTGTTTATAATCCACTTCTTGATATACACCTGTCAAGTGAATGGATTACCTTGGCAAATAAGAAATGATCACTAACAGGAATGTAAACAAATCTGTGCACAACATTTGAGAGAAATAAGGTTTTTGTCTGTAATGATAATTTCTGGGACCAACACTTTACATGTTGCATTTATATTTTTGTTCCTTGAATTTTCTTTTGCAGGTGCATGTTCATTTTAGGATAGACAGTTGTGGTTTAGCTGCATCAATCAAAGCAGTGAAGTGTGTAGTTAAGCAAGACTACAGTGGTCAAACAATTCATCTTGGGGTGATGGAGGGAGCAGCGTTGCCAAACGCAAACATATCACATAATTATACCATTTATAAATGGTATAATTTCGTGGTTTAATTGCTGCATATATATTTTTAATACAGACTAGCTCCAAAATAAGTGAACATTGAGAAATGATCCAATGGATTATGTAAATGTTCTGAGTATTGGTTTGAACAAGGTGATGCGCAGATTCACTGACCTACAAATAATCTGGAATTGCGAAATAACCTACACTTTTTTTTTTCAACTGATCTTTACCCAGGCTTCAAACATCCTTTTAATTCTGTGTGTAGCGTCTCGCACAGGCTGATCCTCTCAACCGCAAGGAGGCCGGCCACAAGCAGTACAATTTCAACAAATCAAATGCTGCGGTCTCAGAGATTACCCCGTGATGCTGAAGAATGTGGATTTTACAGTAGGGTTCCTCCTCATGTTGTCTTTTATTTCCCGAGCGATTAAATACACGGGGGGGGGGGGGGGGCCTTTACAAACGTAAATATAGGTCTGACCCACTCTTTCTGTTGATGGTGTGATGTTCTATGCCGTCGGTTAGTCTCGAAATGTATGAAAAACAATAGGCTTTTGGAATTCATTGTAGTCTAGGATGCACTCAACGTAGAGGTTTTCTTTCTCACGTTGGTTACAAGCGACTCTGATCAACAAACGCAGGTAATGATGATATTTCGGGACACGATAACTGGTGATAAACAGATGCAATGTCTTTGTCTGATGGAAAGCTATTGCTTTATCCAAATTATTTTGACGGTGATAAAATCATAGCGGTAATTAGCGTCACGGTGACGGGTCTTGACGGGTCTCTGTAACGTTGACTCAGTGAATCTCCATTCAAGACCGGCTGCTGTTGTAAAAAATTGCATATGACAATGTTGTGAATATAATTGTGTTTCATTTCTGAAGAATATCAATTCAGAAGAATTAGGAATCCTGCAATGAATCTAAACTCTGCTTATAACTCTCACACCTCACCAATAATGGATAGAAGATAGTGGTTGAATGACGATAGCTCTAAACTGTATCCGATGTAGCTTCTGTGTTATTATTGTGTTGTCACTGTGTTGTACGTGTTTTTCCGTCCTTTTAAGGCAGACAGGCAGCAGAGTCTGTCTGTTAAGGGGATATGCGTGGCCTACTTAGTGTACATTATTAACTTCCTCGTCCACGATTAGCGGTCTCTCACCTCAATATAACCTCAATGCTACTAGAGGGAAACAGTAAACGGGAGTGGCCAATTTGCTCGAATGTCGTCCATTGAGCTACAGCAGAATGTCAAAAGTGACATTCAGAAAGACGTTTCAGAGACGTTAGCCACTCCTGTTTGCTGTTTGCTGCTCCATTGTAGTAGTTTCAATCTCATCTAAAAGATATTTACACAACAAGAGGATAGATTTATCTCACTAGGACAGAGATTGGCAATTTAGATGGGGGGTGGGTGCCACTAAAAAAATCTGAACTCATCATGGGAGGCTGCATTGGCTCAAGGGTCTGCATACATACATACATACATCCATACCCACACTTGTAGTCCGAGCTGGCTCTACCCTTTTGGGGGCCCGAAACTACATTTTGTTTCCCACACCTTGCGAGCAAAACATTTTCTACACATTTTGCCATGTGGCATATAGAAAACTTTTCAGTTTTTAAAGCACTTGGCTGCAAATCTACATATTTTGCAATGGGGTAGCGAGTTGATTTTGCTATTTTATAACTCATATCATGTAATTCCACTCCATGGGGCGGAGAAAATAATTTTTAGTTTTACAGCTAATTTTCTGCAATTCTACACATGTTGTCATAGGGTGAAGAGAAATGTTTGCCATTTTTAATATGAAGCGTCACTAATAAAAGTAATGGGTTCCCCCCAGTTGGTAATTCGACCATTATTACTACAAATTTAGAAAGCCTTCCACTAGACTCATTTACCAATCTCAAAAAGGTTAGCTGATGCACAACCAAATATTGAAATTGCACCTTGTGCATTCTACTATTCTAACTCTCAACAATAAGTTGAAACTCTTGAGTTCCCCAAAAATATTGATCCGTAGAAAAAAAGAAGCCCCGTGCCAGTGATTGGGGACATTGCCCTGTGACAGTTGCCTTTCGGATGGGACATTCAATGGGTGTCCTGATTCTCTGTGGTCACTAAAGATCCCATGGCACTTATCGTAAGAGTAGGGGTGTTAACCCCGGTGTCCTGGTTAAATTCCCAATCTGGCCCTCAAACCATCATGGCCACCTTTCAATTGTCTCATTCATTCATCCCTCCTCCTCTCCCCTGTAACTATTCCCCTGGCTGTTGCTGTAAATGAGAATGTGTTCTCAGTCGACTTACCTGGGAAAATAAAACGAAACAGAACAAGGCCCCTGACTTGGCCTTCAGTGTGTATATAATACAGACAGTTGGACAGAAGATAAGTAGAGATTAGTATCAGCTATATGCTGAATATTTTGTGCCTGACGAAAACAATAGGTGAAGTAAATGGTCGACATATGTTTCTGCCTTTTCAATGCCGTTGTGTTCCAATCTCAGAAGAGATGCTGTAATTGGAGTGGACCAGGAAGTACCAGAGAGGAGGAGGAGGAGGAGAGGAGGGAGGAGGAGGATACCACCATGAAAGGTCTGAGTGCCTCCAGGTTCTGCTTCTACTTGGGTTTCGTAGTGGGGACCCTCAGCCTGTACCTCTTCCTGCGCCAGGTGTGTTACACATCTATAATCTAGTGGCCTTAAACACCTATATCAACTATTCAGGTAGCCATATAATATTACAATAATATACTTCTGTAATTATTATTCAGATAGCCGTATACACCTGTAATTACGGTACTCTCTCCCTGCATTAGTGCACCTACGTAGTACATCTGTCGTTACTGTTGACTGTGTTGATGTTTGATGCTTGGTGTTATCAGTCTGTAAACTTGTTTGTACTTGTACCACACCATATTTATAATGTGAACATACAGCTATGGTTTGAGAGGAGCATGGAGCTCCCTGTGCTGGGAGGGGTCCAGGGCAGCTCAGTAGCAGCGGTGGCAGAGGAGAGGCAGGCCAGTGTGGAGAGAGCAGCCCTCATCAATCTCAACGTCCCGCACCACACAGGTACACAGGCCCAATAAGGCCAGGGCCCATCCCAGTGAAAGGAAATGGAGTGTCTCTGAAGATCTCGTAAATCTGTGTGGAAGTTTGAAAGAAGTGCGTGGTGAACGTTTTGTACTTTAATATCGAAAATGAACCTCATGGCTGCCAAAATGATTAAGACACTAAATTATGAAGAAAAAAAATACTCTTTCCAAAACATACATCTCTCCATGTAAATATGACTAATATACAGTGTTACTCTATTCCTGTATAAGGGGACACTGCAGCACTGTTCGTCCCCAGTGCCTTTGTTATTGTTTTGTTGGTGAAACCAACTTGTGGAGCCTCTGGCAGCTTGGTAAAAACTAATTGCAGTACATATTCTGCTCTTCTATTGCTCGTGATGTCAGTTGGGGGAAAAAACGGTGTTTGTTGTAACATCATGGAGGTTCTACCAATTAGATGGACAAGCAGCAGTTGCTACATTCATTGTTGGACTTAGAAATGACATGATGTGTACCCATTGATTATTGTAGAATATATCTTGTAAATGCCTTATGAGCTTAGTTTAACCGTCGTAACCCATCAGAACACGAAACATAAGCTTGTTTTACACCAATGTTTGTATACAAAGTAAACGTAAAAAACATTATATATAGCCTCAAAACATGGTTAAAACGATCATTTTTATATCATGGATCTTCCCGGCATCCATAGCTCTGTCTAATGAATTAGCTAAGCTTTACCCTTAGTTTTATTTTTACCGAAACAGGGGTGGGGGACAACGCTTTGTTATGGTTTCTACTGCTGATTGCCGATTTAAGGATTTCAGCTTAAAAGTAGTGTGGCTATGATTTTCAGGTGAGGACAGTCGCGTGGCAGATGAGTTGTACCGGAAGGTGCGCATCCTGTGCTGGGTGATGACAGGCCCCAGTAACCTGCAGACCAAGGCCCGCCATGTCAAGGCCACCTGGAGCCGCCACTGCAACGTGGTGGTCTTCATGAGCTCTGTCGACGACCCAGGTGGGTACCCAGCCAGGTAGCCTAGAAGGGTATTGAGGCGGGCCGGTTTGAATCCCATGACCAACGGGAAACATCTGGTCAAAAGGATCCTATATAGATGCTATCTCGTGCCTTGTTTCCCTTGAGTAAGGCCCGTGACCCTAACTGCTGTGATGCACAATGGCTGACTCTGTGCTTTGTGCCTGACTGACTCTGGGGGAGGTTGCATGAGAAAGCAAAAAACAGTAGGAAAATGGACAATAAAGCATTCTTCTTCTTCGCCAGACTTCCCCACCGTAGGGCTGGGGACAGGGGAGGGCCGCGACCAGCTCTACTGGAAGACCATCCGGGCCTTCCACTATGCCCTGGAGCATCATGGGAACGAAGCCGACTGGTTCCTCAAGGCGGACGACGACACCTTCGTAGTGGTGGACAACCTCCGCTGGGTCCTGTCCAATCACACGCCCGAGGAGCCCCTCTACTTCGGCAAGCGCTTCAAGCCCTACGCCAAGCAGGGGTACATGAGTGGCGGAGCGGGGTATGTGTTGAGTAAGGAGGCCCTCAGGAGGTTCGTGGAGGGGTTCAAGACCAAGGTGTGTACCCATACCACCTCTGTGGAGGACTTGGCTCTGGGACAGTGTCTGGAGAAGATGGGGGTTCTGGCCATGGACTCCAGGGATACATGGCAGCGGGAGACGTTTCATCCATTCGTGCCAGAACACCACCTGACTGGGAAGTTCTCCAAGAGCTTCTGGTACTGGAACTACTGCTACTACCCCATCGTAGAGGTCAGTCACCACTGAGCTCTCTCTCTTTTCTCCTTCTCTAGTTGTTGTTACTTTTGTTGGCTTTCAGTTCCACTGATCTCTCTCTCTCTCTCTCTCTCTCTCTCTCTCTCTCTCTCTCTTTCTTCCTTTCCAGTCTCTCTCTGTCTCTCTGTAGTACCTATCTTATTCATGTAAGACTGTTTAAGATGAACCCAGATAATGGATTACCATTGAATTGAGGGTCAAACTGGGTCAGGAAGACAGTTTTCCAAGAGCTCGAACTTGTTTCCTCTTATAATCCTTTAATTCAATTAATGACCATCTGTACACTATTGTGCACCAATTGGATATTTGCGGCTCAAGGTTTTCTTTGTCTATTAAAGTGTAGGTAGGGCATTTTTTGACCAGGGCATCACTGTCTTACACAATCCCTCTCTGAAACTAGGTACAATATATGGAATATAGACATTTATTTATTTATTTTATGAGCAGCCTGAATATAGGCTACATGTTATGCGAAGGATATATCACTGTGAAAATGACAACATTAGATAGAAAGAAATTCATAGAAAGAAAGAAATTACATTAAAGTGGATGATTGCTAAAGTGGATGATTGCAGTGGAGACAATGCACTGTCCACAGTAGGAACATTTCCCATTTTCTTTCATATATTTGTGCTAATTCATTGTGCTTTGCAATACAAATGAGACACGTTTATTATGAGTCTATCAGACAGGGACCACCAAGGCACATGCCAATACACCTGGGGGTAAACAAGCCATTCAGGTGTCTTTGAGGAGGAAACATAGCCAGTGTCTCCTCTGTTTAACAATGACTGTCAGAAATGTGTTATTAGGTTTTCCCCCAGTCAAATATACTTGCAGGAATGTGAAATAGACAGTGAACACTCCAATAGTCCGTTTTAAACAGCTGTTTAAGCGATCTGATGTATGCTACAGAGGAGTAAGCGTGTGTGTTCCGAGCTGTATTGCTGTGTGTGTGTACGCATGTGCATATGTCACAGGTGTGTGTTTTAAGGGTGGGATTCTGTCTAAAGATACAGTGGAAGGCCATAGAGCAAGTTTTATAGTGCTCAGTTTGCTATTTTCCTCCAGGGTCCTCAGTGCTGCTCAGACCTGGCAGTATCCTTCCACTATGTGGACGCAGAGCTGATGTACACGTTGGAGTACTGGACCTACCACCTCCGTGCCTACGGCTACAGATACCGCTACAGACCTCCACTACCCCAGGGCCTGGTGGAGCAGCTGGCCCAGCCGGAAAGGGCCACTGTGGGGGCAGCTGGTAGAGGGACAATACCAGCTGGTATTATTGTTGTTGGTGGTGGAGACCAGTCCAAAATGGAGGCAGTGTCGTATAAAGGGGCTGCGAGGGAAAGTCAAATCCCCAATAACAGGACTGCAGTCACACAGGAGAGACAGCAGTGATTCTCTTTGGGTCGACACCTAACTTCCACTTAAGTGGAATGTGAACGTGGTCCTGCATTGGTGTTATTTGGGACGGTTTGAGTTGAAGCGTTTGAATGTGTTTTTAAAAAAGGTGATAACGGGAGTGTGTTGTTGTGTGTGATTGCAAACAGGACTTGTGAAATGGTCAGGCCAGGAACTGGTTCGATATTTCCAACGTTGTGCACCAGTTCCACCACAGTTCAGGTTTACTTGGTTGTGGGGGATTTTATTCATCCATATACTGTACAACTTTCTACTTGAATGAAATCAATATCTGTTGTTTTGTCTGATATTCTGTTTGGATTCCAATAGTATGCCGTTAGTGACCATGCATCTGTATAAACTTCTAGAGCATTTACTTCATGAGGCCCACGCTGCATAACAACATTCTGACCTGGACATTTCCTACAGCATGATATCAAGCATTTCTGTGTCTTAGATGTTGATTTGGAAAATCATAATTTCCACAACTAACAGTGATCCTGTATTCCATTCCCTAATTGACTGTCCATAACTATTCAATTCAATATTGGTATTGCACTTTTAGAGAAATATGAAGGGACCTTTATATGCGTGCACTGAACAATGGTCGTTTCTTAACGTTGTCGAGGTTTTCGGCGTCAGGTCAAGCTGAGCACATTTTTGAATGGTATTACATTGCTCTGTGGTGTAGCTAAGTGTGAGTGTATTTCATGTCAAATGTAATGGCCATGATTTTCCTATTTATTCTAGATTATCTGCTAAGCAGTTGAATGGCCTTAAAGTGGGGTAGATTATACTTACTATAACTACAGTACTAAAGTATTGTTTGTCCAGTACTACTTAATGTTAATTTTTGGTTACATATTCCGGCACTTTGAATTCTCGTTGCTATGATGGTGGATTTAAAATGTTGTAACCAAATATTTTTCAATGAATTGTCAGTATTGTTGATTATTTCTTTAATTTGAATCACAAACATATGGTAAAGAAATAGTTCTTATCAGACTGTTACTGATTTCTTTCAGGTAATACATTATAGCGATTAGTTACTATGACAACTCATCGGGCACGTGTTACAATAGCAGGTTGATTTTGGTCAGTTTAAATTCCATAGATGTTTTCGCAAATACTTTGTTTTGTCAAATAAATAGTTGTTTCTTTTTCTGTATTGTATAATAATAAGTCCAATCTTCTGAAAAGGGGTTTTGCCTTGGCTGGATGTTAGGGATGGGTCTGGATGAATGTCTTGTCTACAGCCCACGCCGAAACCTGGATCAAAAAAGTAACAGTGGATTTTTAGTTAGACATTTATAATCAGTAAAGTTTCTAGTATTGTTTAATGCAACGCAGAACGTGAGAAAATATAAAGCACTTGATATAACTTATTGTTATTCAATGTATTCTACACTCTGAGAAAAAAAGGGTTCTTCTGCTCTCCCCATAGGAGAACCCTTTTGGGTTCCATGTAGAACCTTCTGTAGAAAGGGTTCTATGTTGAACCCAAAAGGGTTCTACCTGGAACCCAAAACAGTTCTTCAAATGGTTCTCCTATGGGGACAGCCCGAAGAACCCTTTAAAGTTGGAGACACGACCTTTTATCTCAGAGCGTACTACGTAGAGAGATGAGCTAATGCTGACACACGTACAGTAATTAAGGCATACGTGGAAACCTGCGTAGCATAAAATGCATGGAGTCTACTAAACGATATGGGAGAGCAAGTGCCTCACACGCACACACCTCAGTCTGCACTTATTAAAGAATAAGCCTCCTCTTCTTGTCTCAGGGTATGCCTCCTTTCTCAAAGGACGCATGTTGCCTGTTAGAGAGAACACACACTGGGTCACTAAGCTGGGGGGGGGGAGCATTATCTCCACTGCACTTTGGATTATTATGGAGGTATAGATGAATTAACCCTTCAGTGCAGTGGACTAAATCAGGGTCACACTGAGTTTTTTTTAAACACATCTACTTTGAAACAAAATGACACACCTCACACACAGAAGACACCTGTACCATGTCAGATATAGAGTTGAAATGTATTACATTGTGACATTGCATCGCAATATTACTCTTCATATACATCACAGAAGACTGAATTATAACAAAACCGCTTGACATAGAAACACCGGATTTTCAGCGTACAAATAAAAGTGTACTAATGATGAAATGATGAAAAATATGAATAACATTCTACCCATGAGGCCACTGGAGGGCGTTTTGGTCATTTGACTGCAGGTAATGTATTCCACTTAGCAGATGCTTTTATCCAAAGCAACTTTAAAATACGATCCCTGTATGAATGAGCCCATGACCTTGGTGTTTATTGCTAGTACCACACTCTTATCAACTGAGCCACACAAACTGAGCTGCAGAGGAACATTAGATTAGATTCTCACGCCCGCCCACCCACCCACACTCACCTTGTTCCAAGTTTCTTCTGCCCATAAGCCCAACAAAGACATCATCCATCTCTCCTGTGACAAACACGGTTAAATCATTATCAAATGCCGCTGTTCGCAGTATATGAAGTTACATTTGTCATGATTGTTCTGTTAAAAGCTAATAACATTCCTATTGATATGTAAAACAAACAGTAAATCAATGGTTACTCCTTACTTTTATGTGGAGAGGGAGGTACTTCATAAATATCTGTGAAAAAGCAAGTCAATTGTAAAAAATGCGTAAAACCCAATAAAAATGTTTATTCAATAAAAAGTAAATTAGTGGTGTGAATACTGTCATTTCCCTGCAGTGAACTCCTGCTTCAACATTGAACATGTTTGAGTAAATAAAGACTAGGACACATTGTTAATTTAGTCAAAACAGAGAAGTCTCAGTGACAGTATCAGTATAACCCCCTCTATACATCATCAAAGATTACTCAGTGCATGAATTGGGCAGGAGCTCACCGGAGCTGAGTACCCGCACCTCCAATTATCTACTGCTTGATCTCCTGTTCCTCTTACAGAATATTAGCTCAAAAGTATAGTGGCGCTCCTGCACTTAAATATAAACAGTACCGGCACCCAAAATGAGTACAGGAACCTATAACAGTCCAGGTCAAGCACCGAGACAACTGTTGTCTGCTGAGGGTCTTAACTTTGATTGATTGATGGTAAGATGCAGAGACAGAGCTGAAGCTTACCAGCGCCCCTTCTACCCATCAGCCCAACAAAGCTGTCATAATCTAGGTCGTTATATCTCTTCAGAATGGTCCGCTTGAGGTTTTCAAGACCTGGAGTATCCTGTAAAGACAACGATGATATGCCATTAATAAGCATCGTTTTCTCTCATTCGTAGACATGAAATCAGTCCCCCCCAAAAAAGAATAATCGGAATGACACATGAACAAGGTTACCTTTCCGCAGATGAGGCTTTAATTTGATCTGACCCCTACAGTCATTTGCTTTGAATTGACAGTTATGTTTTAAACCATTATATACCTAGATAAATAAAATCAAAAATATGTTTTTTACGTTACCATATGAGGGTTAAATAGATACGGTTGGATGAGAATCTTCCTTACCTCTGAGTCAGCAGTTGATCTGAGCGCCCCAGCAGCAGGCTCCTCGCAGCTGGACTGGCTTGAGCGGAGTTTCATGACGAGGAACAGAGCCACCAGCAACAATCCGTTTTTCATCTTCTTATTAACACCACCTGTAGCCTAGACAAGCTGTGATGTTGGGTTGACAATAATATCAACATTTAGAGATACATTTGTTTGACGCATTAGAATAAATAACTTCCAAGCTGCAAAATGCTTCATTTAGAGCTCAGCTGAAACCAGCAAACGCGCACCAAGTATGAAACGGACTTGACATTGAGAATCCACAATTAATAATAGACTAGAAGACTGCAACAGCAGGCCTAAACATTCGTTTCTCTTCTAAAATGTAGTGATAACTGGTTTTAAATTGTGCGTAATGCGCACGGAATGTTTTCCATTTATATCACTAAACCTTGACAGTCATTTGATTTGTAGATATGTTTTCCGAATAGGCTACAACAATTACGCTATCATGTAGGCTATAGGCCTATAGAAAAAGTCCGATATGTTTTTGTTGTTCAGCTTGCAGACAAAGTTGATTCGTTGCGTCCCCTGCAAAACTCCCGCCATCCAATTGATGGACAAATACATTCGGAATAACTTGAAATAGGCTCTATAACAAACCAAATACGGTACACATCTATCAAAAAAGATATATATATTTACCTGTTTTCCGGCGTGGTAATATTCGAATATGAATATTATGTTAGAGACAGTTGGAGAAGACCGTGCGCGCGCCCAGGTGCGGATGCTTGGTGGTGAGAGCGAAACGATGATACGGATAGCTCCTGCAGTGCAGCGACGAGATCCGCGAGGACAGAGTGATGTGTCCACTATTCTGTTTATTAAATCATAGCTGTGTATCTGCGCGAGTCCAATCAGCTTCAGAAACGTAGGTGGGGTCTCGACGTCTTATATTCTCGTGTATCCCCATAGTCATACCACTGATGATGATGATGATGATGATCAGGATGTTAAAATGGAGCCAATGGCGCCTAGCTGTCATCCGAAAAAAAACACCATGATCCATTCAGTGTCCCCAAACGTTCCATGGTCCTATTCTTTGATAGGCGACATTACACAAATCTGATTGGTAGGCTTGTGAAGTTCAACGGATGCTGGTTTTATGATTTCAGCTGGGTTTCTTATTTTCAAATAGTTGTGGTAAGGACTGTAGGACTATCCATCGGTTGGAGATGATTCATATTTAGGCTCAACGGTTTCCTTTTTCAACAGGTTGGGACCAACATACGAGTTTCAAAGACAGTACCACGTGGAACTGTATTGCTCACTATCTCTCTCTTTGGCTGACTTGAATACTGTTTGCTCTGCCCTCGTTCACTGCAAAATAGTTCGTCTCCTCATGGTGCCCTGTCCTCTTGTTTGCTTAATTGTAATGGTCATTGACGAGAGCCCAATCCCTCTAGGAAGTCATTAGACGATAGAGATAGGAGCTGCCACAGCGCCATGAGACTACGCGGATGGATGTCTTGGAGAGAGCAAATTGAGCTGCTGCCTACGTGCAGAGTTGATTAGGGAAAGAGAGAGCGGGAGAAAGGAGTCATCGGTGGCCTATGCTCTCTGATGAGTGATGGATGGATCTAAGAAAATAAGTATGAAGATGAATAAACTATATTATTCAGATGAACATACCTGCACTTTTTTTTATACTCAAATAATACATAAGGAAATTGAAATTCTCTCCCCCCTTTCAAAAACCAAAACATCAAATGAATGCTAAATTTGAATGTAAATGCATGTCCAGCATAGTTGCTCTGAGGCCAATTTTAGAACATTTGTTTACTGTGTGAGGGAATTGAAAGTAAATTTCTGATTTATATGCAGGTTTGACCTAATTGAACACAGCAAAGTAATGTGGATGAGTCTGTTGTGACTCACCAGTTGATTGCTGCAGCCATAAAATAAGTCCATGACTCAAATAAGTGTATGTGTGTCCGTGTCCATTTGTGGAGGCCATGTTCTCCAGCCGCCTAGCGAGAGAGAAGAAGAAATTTGGGATTGTTTCATCACAGTTCAATCCGCTAAAGATGCCAAAGTGATTGGCAGTCAGTCTCTCTCTCTCTGTGTGTGTGTGTATGGGTTTGAGTGTGGTTGTGGGTCTGTGTTCCCAAACGTCTTTTTAAATTGCTTTCTCTGCTGCTAAATCTTTACTTAAACGCTTCTGACAGCCATTGCCAGCAATTGTCAATTCTGCAACTTTCCTCAAGCATGACATTAGACCCAAAGGATATGATTCTTTTCCTCACAAGGAAGAAGAATATTGATTGAAGTGTGTGAAGCATAGTATCAGTCATTTGTTGAAGCGTTTTTGTTTTCTGGGAAATGTCAAAAGCACAATGATTTTTGATAGTTTGGTGTTTCCTTCATATGCAAATGTGTATTATTATACCAAATTAAAACATTTTTTATCACTCCGTTTTTCAAAAATGAAAACGTAATCTCTTACCAACACTTGAACTCAAACCAACACTTGAACTCAACTCAATGCAGTGTTTAACAGCAGTAGCCAAATAAATCAGCAACTATTTTGCCTCACAATTAAAGCATACTCTGGCAATCAGATTCAACTACAATGGATGTTTTATGAATCACAGCATACCGCATCTGTACAAGCCATTCATTTTTAATTTATATAAACTTTAAAGATCGTAGCGCCTGGGGACGATGGCAGTGGGGAATATAACAGATGAGAACAACACACACACACACATATACACACACCATTGGGGAGATAACAGATATGAATGACTTTAGTCTCTAGGGACTGTGATTAGAAAGAGGAGGGACTAAATACATGGAACAACAAAGGACAGGCATGGAAGCAAATGTTCCAATGGTTTAGTGTTTTAATAATGAACTCCAGGCCATATTTGGTTGTTCCTGTATTTTCTAGATACACAAGTAGACCAAAGAGTGGGTGTTGGTTTGTGTGGTGGCCAAGCTGGTGTGCGGAGGTGTCAGGTCGGGGGTCGGGGGTCGGTGGTGGAGAGATCTGACAGAAGTGGGGGCGAGGAAGTCGTTAATCTGTTACATAATTGATGATTTTTTATTGATGATTTTACCCTTCCTTCTAATCAAAGGACCTCACTCTGAATACTAACAGTGGGCTATAAGTGAGACCTGGGGCTGGGTGCCAGAGGGGATGTTTACCTGCTGCTACTGGTCCCTAGCTGGGTATGGGGAACCCTCTCTCTCTCTCTCTCTCTCTCTCTCTCTCTCTCTCTCTCTCTCTCTCTCTCTCTCTCTCTCTCTCTCTCTCTCTCTCTCTCTCTCTCTCTCTCTCTCTCTCTCTCTCTCTCTCTCTCTCTCTCTCTCTATCAATTCAATTCAAGGGCTTTATTGCCATGGGAAACCTATGTTAACATTGCCAAAGAAAGTGAAGTATGTAATAAACAAAAGTGAAATAAACAATACAAATTACAGTTTTTCTCAATTGCTAAAACACTAAAACCCATTGCCTGAACAAAGTTCTCAGTTGCCTGGACTCATTTAGCTAATTATGCAGTCTGTTGTCAATACCTTAAACCATTTCACATGGTAAAACACAATTTGCAGATCTGACTTAGACTTTTCAGCAAAACTCAAAACTCTTTGAGAACTCTCATTCTCAAAACACATTCTGCACTCTAACGCACGTGTCATCCATACTGGTAAACACAAGTGGCAACAATCAAATACAAATAGAGATCATATGTCATTGATTGAACACAACCACTCAAAATTGATTTAACCTGTTTCAAATTACATTTACATTTACATTTAAGTCATTTAGCAGACGCTCTTATCCAGAGCGACTTACAAATTGGTGCATTCACCTTATGACATCCAGTGGAACAGCCACTTTACAATAGTGCATCTACATATTTTAAGGGGGGTGAGAAGGATTACTTTATCCTATCCTAGGTATTCCTTAAAGAGGTGGGGTTTCAGGTGTCTCCGGAAGGTGGTGATTGACTCCGCTGTCCTGGCGTCGTGAGGGAGTTTGTTCCACCATTGGGGAGCCAGAGCAGCGAACAGTTTTGACTGGGCTGAGCGGGAACTGTACTTCCTCAGTGGTAGGGAGGCGAGCAGGCCAGAGGTGGATGAACGCAGTGCCCTTATATGGGTGTAGGGCCTGATCAGAGCCTGGAGGTACTGAGGTGCCGTTCCCCTCACAGCTCCGTAGGCAAGCACCATGGTCTTGTAGCGGATGCGAGCTTCAACTGGAAGCCAGTGGAGAGAGCGGAGGAGCGGGGTGACGTGAGAGAACTTGGGAAGGTTGAACACTAGACGGGCTGCGGCGTTCTGGATGAGTTGTAGGGGTTTAATGGCACAGGCAGGGAGCCCAGCCAACAGCGAGTTGCAGTAATCCAGACGGGAGATGACAAGTGCCTGGATTAGGACCTGCGCCGCTTCCTGTGTGAGGCAGGGTCGTACTCTGCGGATGTTGTAGAGCATGAACCTACAGGAACGGGCCACCGCCTTGATGTTAGTTGAGAACGACAGGGTGTTGTCCAGGATCACGCCAAGGTTCTTAGCGCTCTGGGAGGAGGACACAATGGAGTTGTCAACCGTGATGGCGAGATCATGGAACGGGCAGTCCTTCCCCGGGAGGAAGAGCAGCTCCGTCTTGCCGAAGTTCAGCTTGAGGTGGTGATCCGTCATCCACACTGATATGTCTGCCAGACATGCAGAGATGCGATTCACCACCTGGTCATCAGAAGGGGGAAAGGAGAAGATTAATTGTGTGTCGTCTGCATAGCAATGATAGGAGAGACCATGTGAGGTTATGACAGAGCCAAGTGACTTGGTGTATAGCGAGAATAGGAGAGGGCCTAGAACAGAGCCCTGGGGGACACCAGTGGTGAGAGCGCATGGTGAGGAGACAGATTCTCGCCACGCCACCTGGTAGGAGCGACCTGTCAGGTAGGACGCAATCCAAGCGTGGGCCACGCCGAAGATGCCCAACTCGGAGAGGGTGGAGAGGAGGATCTGATGGTTCACAGTATCGAAGGCAGCCGATAGGTCTAGAAGGATGAGAGCAGAGGAGAGAGAGTTAGCTTTAGCGGTGCGGAGCGCCTCCGTGATACAGAGAAGAGCAGTCTCAGTTGAATGACTAGTCTTGAAACCTGACTGATTTGGATCAAGAAGGTCATTCTGAGAGAGATAGCGGGAGAGCTGACCAAGGACGGCACGTTCAAGAGTTTTGGAGAGAAAAGAAAGAAGGGATACTGGTCTGTAGTTGTTGACATCGGAGGGATCGAGTGTAGGTTTTTTCAGAAGGGGTGCAACTCTCGCTCTCTTGAAGACGGAAGGGACGTAGCCAGCGGTCAGGGATAAGTTGATGAGCGAGGTGAGGTAAGGAGAAGGTCTCCGGAAATGGTCTGGAGAAGAGAGGAGGGGATAGGGTCAAGCGGGCAGGTTGTTGGGCGGCCGGCCGTCACAAGACGCGAGATTTCATCTGGAGAGAGAGGGGAGAAAGAGGTCAGAGCACAGGGTAGGGCACTGTGAGCAGAACCAGCGGTGTCGTTTGACTTAGCAAACGAGGATCGGATGTCGTCAACCTTCTTTTCAAAATGGTTGACGAAGTCATCTGCAGAGAGGGAGGATGGGGGGGGAGGGGGAGGAGGATTCAGGAGGGAGGAGAAGGTGGCAAAGAGCTTCCTAGGGTTAGAGGCAGATGCTTGGAATTTAGAGTGGTAGAAAGTGGCTTTAGCAGCAGAGACAGAGGAGGAAAATGTAGAGAGGAGGGAGTGAAAGGATGCCAGGTCCGCAGGGAGGCGAGTTTTCCTCCATTTCCGCTCGGCTGCTCGGAGCCCTGTTCTGTGAGCTCGCAATGAGTCGTCAAGCCACGGAGCGGGAGGGGAGGACCGAGCCGGCCTGGAAGATAGGGGACATAGAGAGTCAAAGGATGCAGAAAGGGAGGAGAGGAGGGTTGAGGAGGCAGAATCAGGAGATAGGTTGGAGAAGGTTTGAGCAGAGGGAAGAGATGATAGGATGGAAGAGGAGAGAGTAGCGGGGGAGAGAGAGCGAAGGTTGGGACGGCGCGATACCATCCGAGTAGGGGCAGTGTGGGAAGTGTTGGATGAGAGCGAGAGGGAAAAGGATACAAGGTAGTGGTCGGAGACTTGGAGGGGAGTTGCAATGAGGTTAGTGGAAAAACAGCATCTAGTAAAGATGAGGTGGAGCGTATTGCCTGCCTTTTGAGTAGGGGGGGAAGGTGAGAGGGTGAGGTCAAAAGAGGAGAGGAGTGGAAAGAAGGAGGCAGAGAGGAATGAGTCAAAGGTAGACGTGGGGAGGTTAAAGTCGCCCAGAACTGTGAGAGGTGAGCCGTCCTCAGGAAAGGAGCTTATCAAGGCATCAAGCTCATTGATGAACTCTCCGAGGGGACCTGGAGAGCGATAAATGATAAGGATGTTAAGCTTGAAAGGGCTGGTAACTGTGACAGCATGAAATTCAAAGGAGGCGATAGACAGATGGGTAAGGGGAGAAAGAGAGAATGACCACTTGGGAGAGATCAGGATCCCGATGCCACCACCCCGCTGACCAGAAGCTCTCGGGGTGTGCGAGAACACGTGGGCGGACGAAGAGAGCAGTAGGAGTAGCAGTGTTATCTGTGGTGATCCATGTTTCTGTCAGTGCCAAGAAGTCGAGGGACTGGAGGGGAGGCATAGGCTGAGATGAACTCTGCCTTGTTGGCTGCAGATCGGCAGTTCCAGAGGCTACCGGAGACCTGGAACTCCACGTGGGTCGTGCGCGCTGGGACCACCAGATTAGGGTGGCAGCGGCCACGCGGTGTGGAGCGTTTGTATGGTCTGTGCAGAGAGGAGAGAACAGGGATAGACAGACACATAGTTGACAGACAGAAGAGGCTACGCTAATGCAAGGAGATTGGAATGACAAGTGGACTACACGTCTCAAATGTTCAGAAAGTTAAGCTTACGTAGCAAGAATCTTATTGACTAAAATTATTAAAATGATACAGTACTGCTGAAGTAGGCTAGCTGGCAGTGGCTGCGTTGTTGACTTTGTAGGCTAGCTGGCAGTGGCTGCGTTGTTGACACTACACTAATCAAGTTGTTCCGTTGAGTGTAATAGTTTCTACAGTGCTGCTATTCGGGGGCTAGCTGGCTAGCTAGCAGTGTTGATTACGTTACGTTGCGTTAAAAGAACGATAACAATTATCTTTGATACACAGACGGCTATGTAGCTAGCTATGTAGCTAGCTACGATCAAACAAATCAAACCGTTGTGCTGTAATGAAATTAAATGAAAAATGTGATACTACCTGTGGAGCGAAGCGGAATGCGACCGGGTTGTTGAGTGCGGAAGTTCTATTCAGTAGACGTTGGCTAGCTAGCAGTGTCTCCTACGTTAAGGACGACAAATAGCTGGCTAGCTAACCTCAGTAAATTAAGATAATCACTCTAAGACTACACGCTCTAAACTACACAATTATCTTGGATACGAAGACAGCAAAGACAACTATGTAGCTAGCTAACACTACACTAATCAAGTCGTTCAGTTGAGTGTAATAGTTTCTACAGTGCTGCTATTCGGTAGACGGTGGACGTATGCTAGCTGGCTAGCTGCTGGGCAGATAGCAGTGTAGACTACGTTAGGACGACGAAATACAAGTTGCAATAGAAGTGCTGACTGTTTCACTATGTTGTCCTCTTTCTTTTCCTTTTTCTTCTGTCCTTCTTTTGTCCTTATTTTGTCTTCCTTTCTTCTGTTAACTAGATATTTTTTGTTGTTATTCTTTGTAAGCTAGCTAGCTTCTTCCAGGAGAGTCCCTAGCAACTGCTTAGCAACAAGTAAACAATTCTGCTAGCAATTCAGCTAGCTAAGATAACTGTACAATTTTATGAAAAATAGTTAATTTTTCAAAAGCCTGTCTTTTTGGTTTGTTCCTTGTTTTGTCTTCTATTGAGTCTTGCAGTTTTCTCTTGATTTTTTTTGATGTACTTCACTCTAAAAAAACATTTAAATCTCAATATATACAGGAGCTCATTTTTCAGCAGCTGCTCAATTTAGAACTCAAATGATGCGACACAACCAATATAAGCCCGTTCAGAGAGCAAACAGGTTGTTGAAGGTGGGGAGGAGAAAGTCCGAGAATGGATACTGTAGTACAGTGCGTTGTAGGCTGTATACTGTACAATGGACAAATTGTATGGCCCTGAACATTGTGCTTTCCATTTATTACAGTTTTTTTAGATTGCTTACAAACTAAAATTAAAAGTAGTACACTATTAGCAAAACCTTACACTCAAGAAGCAAAACATCAACCCATATTTGCACAACTATAAGCACATTTTCAACCTCACATTTGATGCAAAACTCTACACACAGTGATTTGCAAAACAGTAAACACACTTAACATACATTACACACAAAAATCTATCACAAAGTCACGTCCTTGCAATACCAAAGCACTGACTGTCAAATTACCACACCGTCCAACCAATTGGTTCAACACAGTCATCAGGTGTGCAAACACTCGTTTGCTTAATTGTAGACACACCAATCAGGTGTATAAGCACTATAAAAAGCAGCAGGTGAGTTCATCGGTCTTCAAGCACAATGGAAAGAGTCAGAGAAAGAGTAAGACGAAGAGGAGGAGGAGGAGGACGAGGAGAACGAGGAGGACGAGGAGAACGAGGAGGACGAGGAGAATGAGGAGGACGAGGAGGAGGACGAGGAGAACGAGGAGGACGAGGAGGACGAGAAGAAGGAGGAGAAGGAGGAGGACGAGGAGGAAGAGGAAGACAAGAAGGTGCTCAAAGAGGACCGAATCTGACAAATGAGATCCGCGCAACACTGGTTGACCATGTTGTCAACCACCTGCCTGACGCTGAGGGAGGCTGGACTGCGAGTACAGCCAAATATAAGCCGATAAAGGCAAGTGTGATGAGAACATTTAGACTGGAAAATAGGTGTTGTAAAAATATCATCATATCAAAAACATCTGCATGGTTTCAGTAACTGCTTACAGTACTGTATTCTATGCACTATCAGCACTATTCTGTTACCTTTTCCTGTGAAATTACTGTACTATTGTACACTGTTTTTTTCTACATAGGATTGAGGGGAACTACTACTTCAAGGTCTCAGAGCAAGTGACGTCACCGATTGAAACGCTATTTAGCACGCACCGCTAACTAAGCTAGCCGTTTCACATCCGTTACACTAACATTGTCAATAACCACACCATTTTCAACGATATCCATCAGGTCTCAACATCAACACTGGCACGCATCCTAAAAAAAAACATATTCAATTGAAGCAATTCTATCGAGTGCCTTTCGAGCGCAATTCCGAAAGGGTGAAACGACTGCGGCATGATTATGCAGAGGTATGGTTTCACTTTAGCAGTGTGATCTTGCATACTGTCTCATAATCTTTTACTGTACTGTAATATGTATACTAGATCTACACTGAACTACACAATTTTGCCTGACACTGTTTTTCAGAGAGTTTTACGAATGGATGGAGAGGAGATCCAGCATGAGTTCATTTACGTAGATGAGGCTGGGTTCAACCTGACGAGAACGCGAAGGAGGGGAAGAAACATCATTGGCCACAGGACTATAGTCAATGTCCCAGTGCAACGTGGGGGTAATATAACACTCTGTGCAGCCATTACACAGAAAGGGGTCCTCCACCGCCATGCCCATATGGGCCCTTACAACACAGCACTCATACTTACATTCTTGGACCAATTGCACAACATAACAGCAGCAAATCAAATCGATCATATGCAATGTTGTCTGGGACAATGTGTCTTTCCACCGCTCTGCTCTGGTTCAGAACTGGTTTCAGCAACATCCACATTTCACCATCCTATATCTTCCACCATACTCTCCATTCCTCAACCCTATAGAAGAGTTTTTCTCGGCATGGCGGTGGAAGGTATATGATCTCCGTCTCCAGGCTGAGGTACCCCTCATCCAAGCCATGGAGGAGGCCTGTGACCAGATGGAGGTAGCAGCAATGCAAGGATGGATTCGTCATTCAAGACGTTTCTTTCCAAGGTGTCTTGCTAATGACAACATTGACTGCGATGTTGATGAAATTCTCTGGCCAGATCCAGCTAGGCGAAGAGACGATATCTAGTTATTTAAAAACTTAGAATACGTAAAGTGACGTTTGGTTACTGTATTATGAATCTCCATGTCAACATTTTGGGATCATAAATTAGTTTCTTCAGTCTGCAACATAGGTCTTGTGTAGTGTTTGGTGAATTTACATTATATTTGTACTTTGTTGATAGTAACCTACTCTAATCATAGGGAAGTAGAAGTGCTAAAAGTGTTTTGGGTTTATCACAGCAGAGTGTAACTCGTGCAAACAGAGTATAGGAATGTGAAACGTGTGTTTCATATGGTAACAAAGTGTGGTTTTAAAAAGAAGTGTATAGTTTTTACAAGAGTGTTTAATTTTGCAAAGGATCTGTATTGTTTTAGTAATTGGGTGTGTGATTGTGCTAATTCTGTGTAGTGTTTTGAAAACACGGGCCCTGTTTTGAAAATCGTGCTCAAGCAATAAAAAAAAACTGTAACAGCACTGACTGCTCAATAGATTTTGACTGGTTGCAGGTTCATATCAACAAAGAACACGAATTACAGTATCACAGAGACAAAGGACAAGTTTGTGAGATGCAGGGTACAGTACTGTAAAAATAGGGGTACAAGGAGGAGGAAGAACAAAAAACAAAATTGCAAAGAGCAAAGCAGAGTAGTAATTTATGATCCATTTTGAGCTACTTTGATAGAACATGTTTTCATTCATCAAAAGAAAATGACGGAAAAATATGAATATTTTTTTAGATTAAAAATGTACTTCTCCCTGTGTATTATTTACTGACTGCTTGAGAGTGTATATCATTTTGATCACTTTGTTTATGATTTGAGAGCAGTGTTTGATTTTGAACACAGGTAAAACTGTTTTGAGGTGAATGTTTCAGTCTGCAAGAGGAGTCAGAGGTTTTGTAAATAGTGCTTGAAGATGAGGTTTTGTGTTTAATGTTTTCAGGAAATGGAGCAAGGTTTCAGAAATTGTGTTTTAGCAATTGAGAAAAAGTGTAACACTAAACATTACACTCACAGAAGTTCCAAAAGAATAAAGACATTGCAAATGTCATAGTATGTCTGTCTACAGTGTTGTAATGATGTGCAAATAGTAAAGTACAAAAGGGAAAATAAATTAACATAAACATGGGTTTTATTTACAATGGGGTTTGTTCTTCACTGGTTGTGGTAATAGGTCACACGTCACGCTGTGGTATTTCACCCAGTAGATATGGAATTGATCAAAATTGGGTTTCTTTTCAAATTCTTTGTGGATCTGTGTAATCTGAGGGAAAAATGTGTCTCTAATATGTTCATACATTTGGCAGCGTGTTAGGAAGTGCAGCTCAGTTTTCACCTCATTTTGTGGGCAGTGTGCACATAGCCTGTCTTCTCATGAGAGCCAAGTCTGCATATGGCGGCCTTTCACTAAGTCTGTACAAACAATAGTCAAAGTTTTCCTTAAGTTTGGGTCAGTCACAGTGGTCAGGTATTCTGCCGCTATGTACTCTTTGTTTAGGGCCAAATAGCATTCTAGTTTGCTTAGTTTTTTTGATAATTCTTTCCAATGTGTCAAGAATATATATTTTTGTTTTCTCCTGATTTGATTGGATCCAATTGAGTTGCTGTCCTGGGGATCTGTGGGGTCTGTTTGTGTTCATGAACAGAGCCCCAGGACCAGCTTGCTTAGGGGACTCTTCTCCAGGTTCATCTCTCTGTAGGTGATGGCTTTGTTATGGAAGGTTTGGGAATCGCTTCCTTTTAGGTGGTTGTAGAATTTAACGTCTCTTTTCTAGATTTGGATAATTAGCTGGTAATTGGTCTAATTCTGCTCTGCATGCATTATTTGGTGTTTTACTTTGTACACTGAGGATGTTTTTGCTGAATTTTGCATGCAGTCTCAATTTGGTGTTTGTCCCATTTTGTGAATTCTTGGTTGGTGAGCAAACCCCAGACCTCACAACCACAAAGGGCAATGGGTTCTATAACTGATTCAACTATTTTTAGTGTTGTTCCTTTTGATGGCATAGAAGGCCCTTCTTGCCTTGACTATAAGCTAGTTCACAGCTTTGTGGAAGTTACCTGTGGCGTTGATGTTTAAGCCGAGGTATGTATAGTTTTTGTGTGCTCTAGGGCAACGGTGTCTAGATAGAATTTGTATTTGTGGACCTGGCGACTGGACCTTTTTTGGAACAACACTATTTTTTGTCTTACTGAGATTTACTGGCAGGGCCCAGATCTGACAGAATCTGTGCAGAAGATCTAGGTGCTGCTGTTGGCCCTCCTTGATTAGTGACAGAAGCACCAGATCATCAGCAAACAGTAGACATTTGACTTCAGATTCTGGTAGGGTGAGGCCGGGTGCTGCAGACTGTTCTAGTGCCTTTGCCAATTCGTTGATATATATATGTTAAAGAGAGTGGGGCTTAAGCTGCATCCCTGTCTCACCCCACGGCCCTGTGGAAAGAAATGTGTGTGTTTTTTGAGAATGTTTGTGTACATGGATTTTATATTGTCGTATGTTTTCCTCCCAACCCCACTTTCCATCAGTTTTTATAGCAGACCCTCATGCCAAATTGAGTCAAAGGCTTTTTTGAAATCAACAAAACATGAGAAGATTTTGCCTTTGTTTTTTTGTATGCGTGTCAATTAGGGTGTGCAGGGTGAACACGTGGTCTGTTGTACAGTAATTTGGTAAAAAGCCAATTTGACATTTGCCCACTACATTGTTTTCACTGAGGAAATGTAAGAGTCTGCTGTTAATGATAATGCAGAGGATTTTCCCAAGGTTGCTGTTGACGCATATCCCACGGTAGTTATTGGGGACAAATTTGTCTCCACTTTTGTGGATTGGGGCGATCAGGCCTTTGTTCCAAATAATGGGGAAGATGCCAGAGCTAAGGATGATGTTAAAGAGCTTAAGTATAGCCAATTGGAATTTTTGTCTGTATATTTCATCATTTCATTGACGATAGCATCAACACCACAGGCCTTTTTGGGTTAGAGGGTTTGTATTTTGTCCTGTAGTTCATTCAATGTCATTGGAGGATTCCAGTGGGTTCTGGTAGTCTAAGATTTGTTTTTGATCATGTATATGTTTTTGCTGTTTGCTCTTTGTTATAGGGCCTAAAAGATTGGAGAAGTGGTTTACCCATACATCTCCATTTTGGATAGATAACTCTTTGTGTTGTTGTTGGTTTAGTGTTTTCCAATTTCCCCAGAAGTGGTTAGAGTGTATGGATTCTTCAATTACATTGAGCTGATTTCTGATGTGCTTGTTCCATATTTTTCCGTAGTGTATTTCTGTATTGTTTTAGATATTCACCATAGTGAAGGCGTAGACTCAGGTTTTCTGGGTCTCTATGTTTTTGGTTGGATAGGTTTCTCAATTTCTTTCTTAGGTTTTGACAATCTTCATCAAACCATTGTCTTGGTGTTACTTTTCTTCTTTCTGATTGACATTTTTAGATTTGATAATGAAGCTGAGAGGTCAAATATACTGTTTAGGTTTTCTACTGCCAAGTTTACACGATCACTATTACAGTGGAAGGTTTTGTCCAATAAGTTGTCTAAAAGGGATTGAATTTGTTGTTGCCTAATTGTTTTTTGGTAGTTTTCCACATTCCTTCCATCTTTAGCATTTCTTAATATTAATTCAGTTCCTTTGGCTTTGATACCTCATGATTGAGAATTGCTCTGCTCTAGTAGACTGTGATTTTGCTGTGATCTGATAGGGGTGTTAGTGGGCTTACTGTGAATGCTCTGAGAGATTCTCAGTTGAGGTCAGTAATAAAGTAGTCTACAGTGCTACTGCCAAAAGATGAGCTAGAGGTGTACCTACCATAGGAGTCTCCTCGAAGCCTACCAATGACTATGTACATACCCTGCGTGCGACAGAGCTGCAGGAGTTGGGACCCTTTTTTGTTGGTTAAGTTGTTGTAGTTGTGCCTAGTGGGGCATATGGAGGAGGGAAAGCTGTCACCTCCAGACAGGTGTTTGTCCCGCTGTGTACTGAGGGTGTCAGGTTCTTGTCCAGTTCTGGCATTTAGGCCACCACAGACCAGTACATGTCCCTGGGCCTGGAAATTATATGATTTCCCCATCCAGGATGGAGAAGCTGTCTTCATTAAAATATGGGGATTCTAGTGGGGGGATATACACTTGAAGTCGGAAGTTTACATACACCTTAGCTGAATACATTTAAACTCAGTTTTTCACAATTCATGACATTTATTCCTAGTAAAAATTCCCTGTCTTAGGTCAGTTAGGATCACCACAAGAATGTTAAATGTCAGAATAATAGTGGAGAGAATGATTTTTTCAGCTTTTATTTATTTCATCACATTCCCAGTGGGTCAGAAGTTTACATAGACTCAATTAGTATTTGGTAGCATTGCCTTTACATTGTTTAACGTGGGTCTAACGTTTCGGGTAACCTTCCACAAGCTTCCCACAATAAGTTGGGTGCCTTTTGGCCCTCCTGACAGAGCTGGTGTAACTGAGTCAGATTTGTAGGCCTCCTTTTTCGCACACGCTTTTTCAGTTCTGCTCACAAATTTTCTATAGGATTGAGGTCAAGGCACCCAACTTATTGAGGTCAAGGCTTTGTGATGGCCATTCCAATACCTTGACTTTGTTGTCCTTAAGCCATTTTGCCACAACTTTGGAAGTATGCTTGGGGTCATTGTCCATTTGGAAGACCCATTTGTGAACAAGCTTTAACTTGACTGATGTCTTGAGTTGTTGCTTCAATATATCCACAAAATTTTCCATCATCATGATGCCATCTATTTTGTGAAGTGCACCAGTCCCTCCTGCAGCAAAGCACCCACACAACATGATGCTACCACCCCCATGCTTCACTGCTGGGATGGTGTTCTTCGGCTTGCAAGCATCCCCCTTTTTCCTCCAAACATAACGACGGTTATTATGGCCAAGCAGTTCTATTTTTGTTTCATCAGACCAGAGGACATTTCTCCAAAAATTACGATCTTTGTCCCCGTGTGCAGTTGCAAACCGTAGTCTGTCTTTTTTTATGGCGGTTTTGGAGCAGTGGCTTCTTCCTTGCTGAGCAGCCTTTAAGGTTATGTCGATAAGGGACTCGTTTTTACTGGGGATACAGATACTGCTGTACCTGTTTCCTCCAGCATCTTCACAAGGTCCTTTGCTGTTGTTCTGGGATTGATTTGCACTTTTCACACCAAATTACATTCATCTCTAGGAGACAGAACGCATCTCCGTCCTGAGCGGTATGACGGCTGCGTGGTCCCACGGTGTTTATACTTGCGTACTATTGTTTGTACATATGAATGTGGTATCTTCAGGCATTTGGAAATTTCTCTAAAGGATGAACCAGACTTTGCTGATTTCTTTTGATTTTCCATGATGTCAAGCAAAGGCACTGAGTTTGAAGGTGGGCCTTGAAATACATACACAGGTACACCTCCAATTGACTCAAATGATTTCAATTAGCCTATCAGAAGCTTCTAAAACCATGACATAATTTTCTGGAATTTCCCAAGCAGTTTGAAGGCACAGTCAACTTAGTGTTGTTACCGGCTTCTTCCTGGGAAGGAGAGGCGGACCAAAACGCAGCGTAGTTATTTATAAACATCTTTAATAAAGATGATAACTTGAACAATGTATAATACAAAATAAGAAAATGTGAAAAACCTAAACAGCCCTATCTGGTGCAACAAACACAAAGACAGGAACAATCACCCACAAAACCCAACAACAAACAGGCTACCTAAATATGGTTCCCAATCAGAGACAATGACTAACACCTGCCTCTGATTGAGAACCATATCAAGCCAAACACAGAAATAGACAAACTAGACACACAACATAGAATGCCCACTCAGATCACACCCTGACCAACCAAAACATAGAAACATACAAAGCAAACTATGGGCTGGGTGTGACAAGTGTATGTAAACTTCTGACCCACTGGAATTGTGATACAGTGCATTATACGTGAAATAATCTGTCTGTAAACAATTGTTGGAAAAATGACTTGTGTCCTGCACACAGTAGATGTCCCAACCGACTTGCCAAAACTATAGTTGATTAACAAAAATTTGTGGAGTGGTTGAAAAACGAGTTTTAATGACTCCAACCTAAGTGTATGTAAATTTCCGACTTTGTAGGTAGTACACAGGAGGACATTTTCTCTGTTATGATCATTTCCTTTTGAATTTCTAGCCAAGTGTAAAATGGTCTTGTTTTGATTCATTTAATAGATTGAGTTAGGTCCGCTCTACAACAAATTAGCATACCCCCTGAGTCCCTTCCCTGTTTCACACCTGGTAGTTTAGTGGATTGAACAACCAGCTCTCTGTAACCTAGAGCGAAACCAGTGGGTCCATCTCCTCCATACAATGTTTCTTGTAGGATGACAATGTCTGTATTTCCGATTTCTTTGGTGAAGTCCAGGTTCCTGCTCTTTAGGCCAAAGGCAGATGACCTCAGGCCTTGAATATTCCAGGTTGAGATAGTGAAGATTTTCTGTTCCATAAAGTATCCAAAGTTGTAGGTTGTGTGGTTTGGCCTCAGACCAGTAAGTGTGAGCAGAGCCTGCTGAGTGTCAGGTACATGCCGTTGGCTTGGGCTAGTGTAAGAGGTAGGGTTGGGCCTGTTTTCCTGCTCACGGCCTGGGCGTATGTGTGACTTTCAAGTTTAGGCCCTACTTGTGGGAGTGGGGTACATGGGGTGGGCAGGAGGGGCATTGGTCTAATCGGAGGAGCCTAAATGAGGTGTGGGCATGGCTTGGAGGGGGTGTTGATTGTTTGGGGAAGGGGTGTGGATGTGGTTGGTGGTGCTCTGGTCTGAATGTAGGTCCTCTCGGCGTGTGTCTTCTTTGTTTAGGTCCGAGGGGGAGTCCCGCAGGTCTGGGAGTGTGTCTTGCTGGTCTGGTAGGGGTGTTTATTGATCTGTCGCTTCTGTGTGAAGTATTGGGACTGTGTTTAAGGGCGATGTGCTTTAGGGTCCAAGCGAAGGTGGGCATTGCTGCCTTGTATAGGCGGACCTGGTCGTAAAGGCTGTTCAAGTCCAGGGTGGAGTGACGGGTCAGGTAAACATTTGGTTTTAAGGCAAAGTCATGGGAAATACTTGCTTTCACCCGCTTTATGGTAGCAGGGGGGGGGAGTATTTTCATGGTAGCAAGGTGGAGATAACCACTTGTGCGTTGGGGAAAGTAGAAGAAGCTTTTTCAATCTCTCCTTTGAGTGCTGTGGCCACCCTATCCTGCTGTGCTCTCAGGTCGTTTGTGCCTGTGTGTATTATTATGTGGCTGGGTGTCCCTAGTTGGTCCTCAGACAGAATGTCTAGGGTGTGCTGGATGTTTGGACACCAGAGTTTAGACACTGTGTTTGGGAAAAGTTTATATATTTCCCATTTGAGTTCATAAGTAGTGCAATCTGTGGCTTTTGTATGTCCTCAGCGGGTGTGGTGGGGTTGTCACTGTCAGGGTGGCTGACAGGGGGAGGGGGCTCAGAGTGGGTGGAATCCCCTGGGCTTGGGGTTCTTCATTTGTCTTTTTTTTGTTGTCCTGCTGTGATGTCGACACTATGGTCTGGGGTGGACTGTTCTGCTGTGGTGTCAAGACTTTTGTCGGGAGCTGAGGTGGGCTGTTCTGCTGCCTTCTCTGTGGGGGTGTTCTCTGTCACACGCCATCTCCCTCACCCTCTCCTCCAGCACTCTGATCCTCTCCTCCAGTGCTCTGTTCTTCACCTGCTCCTTCTCTTTCTCCTGTCGATATTGTCTCACCAGAGTCCAGATATGTCTCTCTCCACCTCCAACTCTCTGGGTCTGGTTGAGGGGGTGTTGTTGAGCCGGACAATTTTTTGTGCTGACTGGATGGAGTGTGTTCACCTCCTGCTCCAGCTCCAACTGTCTTTTTGCAAGAATGTGTTACAATACTTTTACTCCATCAAATGGTTGTTTTATTCAACAGAATAGAGTATTCTTAACTATTGTATGTGTGTTCTACTGAGGATGGGCCTCTGGGAGATAACACTGACAGGAGATTTACCATGTCTTTCGGGTGACAAAACCTAAAGAGCATTCCAGAGCATGTTCTGTTCTTCCTGTTCTATACCGTACCAAGGAGAGATGGTTCCAGTTTGTAGTCTGAAGGCCAGACACGGGTCTCTATACAATGAAAACTGTTGACACAGCACATACTGTCTGCTATGTATTATAGGTATCTTTCATACAAATCTTAACCTTGTGATCCATTCTATAAATCTGTTTTTTTGTCATGTAGGTTGAAAGGGGTGTATCTTGGCTATAAAAGACCTTTGCACTTTTGTCTCGGCGCTCACAACGAATCATTTGACCGTGAATCTTCGACCAGCCATGACCAGCCATCACTATTGTAACTCAATCGATTCACTTTATATGTGTGCGTTGTATTGACCTGCTCCATTATCAATTTAATAAGTGATTAAAGATTTAGCTTAAGTATAACTCTGACTTGTGTGATGAGTTTGTCTCTCTTCATTTGATAGTAAAGAAATGAACCACCACACTCCTCCCCAGCCCTAGAGAACCTGGGATGTGGGGTGAAATCTGTTGAAGTCGTGGGAGTGGTAGTCACGATCGTCGTCAAGGAACAACAAAACAAACAATAAACAACAAAACAAACGTGAAGCTCTGTAAGGCTATACATGCCACTAACAAAGACAACCCACAAATGAGAAAAGGAAAAAGGCTGCCTAAGTATGATTCCCAATCAGAGACAACGATAGACAGCTGTCCCTGATTGAGAATCATACCCGGCCAAAAACAAATAACCAGAAAGCATAGACTTTCCCACCAGAGTCACAACCTGACCAAACAAACATAGAGAATAAAATACAGCTGTGTAGATGTTCTCAAAGAGGGACCTGTTGGTATTTTGAACTCCAGTTAATCATTCTCAGATCTTTATAATAACACGCTGTCACGACTTCCGCCGAGGTTGGCTCTCCTGTTCGGGCTGTGCTCGGCGGTCGTCGTCACCGTCCTATTAGCCACTACCGATCCCTTTTCGGTTATCTGTTGGTTTTGTCTGATTGTTTTCACCTGTGTGTTAGTTAATTAGTATCTGTATATAATGTAGGTTGTCCCGCCCTTGTTTTGTGCGGGATTGTTTGTTTTTGTCATTTCATTTCGGCTGTCGGTGTTTTTGTGTTTTATTTCTCCGGTTTGTCTGTTATTTCCAGTTTTGGATATTTTTCACCCTGTTTTGTATTTTGGGTTGTCCGTGTTTATTGTTGTCCACCAGAGAATAAACCTCTATTCATTATTTGCTCCCTGCGCCTGATTCCACCCACCTTGACTAGTCGTGACAGAATCCCGCACCTCCCATGGAATCAGCAGGAGCAGCAGCGTCTCCTCTCCCATCGATGGAGGAGATGGTCCTACATCATACCAGCGTGATTCACCGGATTGGTTCTGCTATGGACCAAATGATGGAGAGAATGGATCGATGGGAGAGGAGTGGCCTCCCCACCTCATCTCTAGCAACCCCTTCTCCAGCACCTCCTGTTTCTGCGACCACATCTGGCTCTGGGGCTCTTCGGCTGACACTCCCACGGGAGTTTGACGGATCGGCGGCTGGGTGCCAGGGTTTCCTCCTTCAACTGGAATTGTACCTGGCTACCGTGCGTCCCGTGCGTCCTGCTCCCTCTGTGCTCGCCCTCGTCTCCTGCTTGACTGGGTGAGCCCTCGAGTGGGTCAACGCTGTGTGGAATGGTCCGGACTCAGCTAAGGATAATTACCCAGAGTTCACCCGCCGATTCCGAGCTGTTTTTGACCATCCACCCGAGGGTCGGGTGGCGGGTGAACGGCGAGGAGCGTACAGGATTTTGCCCTAGAGTTTAGGACGTTGGCAGCAGGAGCAGGATGGAACGGCAGGACCTTGATTGATCATTTTAGATGTAGTCTCAGGGAGGACGTCCGCAGGGAGCTGGCATGTCGGGACACCACATATTCACTGGATGGACTTATTGATCTGGCTATCCGTCTCGACAACCTGCTGGCTGCTCGCGGGCGTTTGGATCAGGTCCCGTCGTTTCCAATCCCCAGCCCCCCTGATCCTATCCCTATGGAATTAGGAGGTACGGCTTCGAGGGGGACCGGAGGAGGAGTGTCCTCCTGCACCAGTTGTGGTCGACGAGGGCACACGTCCGACCGGTGCTGGAGGAACTCTTCTAGGAGTCGGGAGAACAGGCAGAACACTGCTCGATCACCCCAGGTGAGTAAGCACCAAACTCATTCAGAGCTTCCTGTCGGTCATGTGTTTGTATTGATTTCTTTCCCTGGGTTTTCCCCCTCTCTACAGCATAAAGCGCTAGTCGATTCAGGCGCAGCTGGGAATTTTATGGATCGTGGGCTTGCATTAAGGCTAGGGATTCCCCTGGTGTCGTTAGATCAACCTTTCCCGTGCACTCCTTAGATAGCCGACCATTAGGGTCAGGAGTGATTAGGGAGGCTACGGTGCCGCTGGACATGGTAACGCAGGGTGATCATAAGGAGCAGATTAGCCTGTTCCTTATAGATTCACCTGCGTTTCCAGTGGTGTTGGGGGTTCCCTGGTTAGCTCAAGACAGCCCGGTGATTTTCTGGCGACAGGGGGCTCTTAAGGGGTGGTCAGAGGCGTGTTCAGGTAGGTGTATAGGAATTGCCGTTGGTGCGACTACGGTGGAGAGTCCAGACCAAGTTTCCACCGTGCGCATTCCCTCTGAATATGCCGATTTGGCTATCGCCTTCAGTAAAGGGAGGGCGACCAAATTACCACCTCATCGTCGAGAGGACTGCGCGATAAACCTTCTGGAAAACGCTGCACTTCCTAGGAGTCACGTTTATCCATTGTCCCAGGAGGAGACAGTTGCGATGGAAACATATGTTTCCGAATCGCTGAGACAGGGGTACATTCAGCCCTCCATATCACCCGTTTCCTCAAGCTTCTTTTTTGTGAAGAACAAGGATGGAGGTCTGCGTCCGTGTATTGATTATAGAGGTCTAAATGCAATTACAGTGGGGTTTAGTTACCTCTCATCGCTACGGCAATGGAATCATTTCACGGGGCGCAATTCTTCACAAAACTGGACCTGAGGAGCGCGTATAATCTGGTACGTATCCGGGGAGGAGATGAGTGGAAAACCGCATTTAGTACTACTTCTGGTCATTATGAGTACCGAGTCATGCCATACGGTTTGAAGAATGCTCCAGCCGTTTTCCAATCCTTCGTAGATGAGATTCTCCGAGACCTGCTCGGTCAGGGAGTGGTAGTGTACATTGATGACATCTTGATCTATTCTGCCACACGCGCGGAGCATGTGTCTCTGGTGCGTAAGGTACTTGGGCGACGACTGGAGCATGACCTGTATTGCAAGGCGGAGAAATGTGAGTTTTTCAAACAGTCCGTTTCCTTCCTGGGGTATCGTATTTCCACCTCCGGGGTGGTAATGGAGGATGATCGCGTTACAGCCGTGCGTAATTGGCCGACTCCGACCACGGTGAAAGAAGTGCAGCGGTTTTTAGGGTTTGCCAATTACTACCGGAGGTTTATCCGGGGTTTTGGTCAGGTGGCTGCTCCCATCACCTCACTGCTGAAGGGAGGACCGGTGCGCTTGCGCTGGTCAGCAGAGGCGGGCAGGGCTTTCAGTCGTCTGAAGGAGCTGTTCACCAATGCGCCCGTGTTGGCGCATCCGGATCCCCTTTAGCGTTCATAGTGGAGGTGGATGCGTCCGAGGCTGGGGTTGGAGCCGTGCTGTCCCAACGCTCGGGCGTGCCATCCAAACTCCGCCCCTGTGCTTTCTTTTCGAGCAAACTCAGCCCAGCGGAGCGAAACTATGATGTGGGGGACCGGGAGTTGTTAGCTGTCAAGGCTCTGAAGGTGTGGAGACATTGGCTTGAGGGGGCTAAATACCCTTTTCTCATCTGGACTGACCATCGTAATCTCGAGTACATCCGGGAAGCTAAGAGACTAAATCCACGTCAGGCTAGATGGGCCATGTTTTTTACTAGGTTCCAGTTTACCCTCACATATCGTCCAGGCTCCCAAAACACCAAAGCTGACGCACTGTCTCGCCTCTATGATACAGAGGAACGGTCAGTAGAGCCAACTCCCATCATTCCACCGTCATGTCTTGTGGCATGGGAGGTAGATGCTGAGATAGAGAGGGCCTCACGGTCAGAGCCGGCTCCTCCTAACTGTCCAGTAGGGACCAAGTACGTGCCGAGGGTGGTCCAGGACAAGCTGATTAGGTGGGCTCATACTCTTCCCTCCTCGGGTCATCCTGGTATCAAGAGGACAGTGCAGAGTCTGAGAGGGAAATACTGGTGGCCCACACTGGCTAAAGACGTGAGATTTTATGTCTCCTCCTGCTCAGTGTGTGCTCAAAGCAAGGCTCCTCGGCACCTACCTAGAGGGAAATTACAACCCCTCCCCGTTCCACAATGGCCGTGGACACATTTATCGGTGGATTTTCTTACCGACCTTCCCCTATCCCAGGGAAGTACTACGATCCTGGTCGTTGTGGATCGTTTTTCTAAGTCCTGTCGTCTTATTCCGTTGCCCGGTCTTCCTACGGCCCTGCAGACTGCTGAGGCTTTACCCATGTCTTCCGGCACTATGGGGTGCCTGAGGACATCGTCTCTGATCGGGGTCCCCAATTCACGTCCAGAGTGTGGAGGGCGTTTATGGAGAGACTGGGGGTCTCGGTTAGCTTAACCTCAGGTTTTCACCCCGAGAGTAATGGGCAGGTGGAGCGCGTTAACCAGGATGTGGGCAGGTTTCTGCGGTCCTACTGTCGGGACCGGCCTGGTGAGTGGGCAAGATATGTTCCATGGGCCGAACTAGCCCAGAACTCCTTACGCTACTCCTACGCTACTACTAACTTGTCTCCTTTTAAGTGTGTGTTAGGTTACCAGCCGGTCCTGGCTCCATGGCATCAGAGTCAGACCGAGACTCCTGCGGTGGAGGAATGGGTACAGCGCTCCAAGGACACCTGGAAAGCCGTTCAGGACTCATTACGGTTAGCGGGAGAATGGCAGAAGAGGAGCGCTGACCAGCACCACAGTGAGACCCCCGTGTTTGCACCGGGGGACAGGGTCTGGCTCTCGACCCGAAACCCGACCCTCCGCCTGCCCTGTCGGAAGCTGGGGCCGCAGTGTGTGGGGCCGTTCAAAGTCCTGAGGAGAATAAACAAGGTGTGTTATAGGTTACAACTTCCTAGGTATTACCGTATTAACCCCTTGTTTCATGTGTCTCTCCTCAGGCCGGTGGTGGCTGGTCCCCTGCAAGAAGGTGAGGTGTCTGAGGTCCCTCCACCCCCTCTGGACATCGATGGGCCCCCGGCGTATACTGCTCGAGGCATTCTGGATTCTAGACGTTGGGTGGGAGGCCTACAGTACCTCGTGGACTGGGAGGGGTACGGCCCGGAGGAGAGATGCTGGGTTCCGGTGAGGGACATTTTGGACCCTTCTCTCCTGATAGAATTCCACCGCCTCCACCCGGATCGCCCAGCACCTCGTCCTCCGGGTCGTCCTCGAGGACGGTGGCGGCGCGCTGCGGGAGCCGCGCGTCGGGGGGGGTACTGTCACGACTTCTGCCGAGGTTGGCTCTCCTGCCCTGGGCTGTGCTCGGTGGTCGTCGTCACCGTCCTATTAGCCACTACCGATCCCTTTTCGGTTATCTGTTGGTTTTGTCTGATTGTTTTCACCTGTGTGTTAGTTAATTAGTATCTGTATATAATGTAGGTTGTCCCACCCTTGTTTTGTGTGGGATTGTTTGTTTTTGTCATTTCGTTTCGGCTGTCGGTGTTTTTGTGTTTTATTTCTCCGGTTTGTCTGTTATTTCCAGTTTTTGATATTTTTCACCCTGTTTTGTATTTTGGGTTGTCCGTGTTTATTGTTGTTCACCGGAGAATAAACCTCTATTCATTATTTGCTCTCTGCGCCTGATTCCACCCACCTTGACTAGTCGTGACACACGCAAATGTTTTACAGGTGATTCAACTATATTGAGTCACCTGTAAAACGATGGTATTCATTACATTGACATTTATGATACTGACTTTCATGACATCGACGTAAACTTAAATTTAAAAGGAATTTGTACAGAACTACTTGACCCAATTTCAATGTTGACTATTATTTGAAGTTGAACCATGTAATAACCACTAGGAACACTTGTACAGGCCGTGGAAAAGTTTAGCCGTTGTGACCTGGCTGTGGATGTTTCCATAGAAGCATGACGTTTTTCTATAGAAGCGTAGAAGATGCCATTGAGGCTTTTTCTTGGGAAATGTTCTGCTGCCCTGGGTTCATAGAATTGGAATGAAACAACACTCACATTCCAATTCAATAGTTTTCAACCAGTCTGTTGTTCTTGGAACAATACTGCAGCAGAATAAAACATGAGAATGTCAAATAAAAGAACATTGTCGTGTCTATGGTTTAGCAGATGTTATAGCGGATGCAGCTAAATCATTATGTTACTAGCTCCTGACAATGCAGTAAATTGATTTTAAAAAGTACACAAATAGTAATCATTTTTTAAGAAAAAGAAATCAGCAAATTTGAAACAAATCTGATTAACAACCCAAATAGCACTGTAACAGTAATCCAAATGCAATCTATATGTATATACACCAGATTAATTTGCACCAGATATACCAATAATAATATATACAGCAGTAGATATAGTAGAGTGAGCTATGTCAAGAATCCAGTATATAAATAATTATGCAGTGTGTATAAACAGTGTAACTAAAATATAATGTACTCTAGTAAAAATGTGACAATGTCAAGAATACAGTATTTAAAGAAACAGAACAAAACCCCATGACACCATGGAGAAAATTGCAGGAAATCAGCTTCCTGACCGAAGTCCAGAATATAAATGTAAAGGTTTTCTTGTGGTGAAGGAGAGGCGGACCAAAACACAGCGTGGTTTCTATTCATGGTACTTTAATAAAGCGACTACACATGAACAATCTACAAAACAAGAAACGTGAAAACCTAAACAGCCCTATCTGGTGCAAACACAGAGTTAGGAACAATCACCCACAAAACCCAACACCAAACAGGCTACCTAAATATGGTTCCCAATCAGAGACAATGACTAACACCTGCCTCTGATTGAGAACCATATCAGGCCAAACATAGAAATAGACAAACTAGACATGTAACATAGAATGCCCACTCAGATCACACCCTGACCAAACAAAACATAGAAACATACAAAGCAAACTATGGTCAGGGTGTGACAATAAATATATATGTATGTGAATTGTGTGTATAGACAATATGGACAGTATATGAATAGTAAAGGTGTGTAGAACAGTAATTATATAGAATGAGGCATGATTAGAATACAGTATATACAGTGGGGCAAAAAAAGTATTTAGTCAGCCACCAATTGTCCAAGTTCTCCCACTTAAAAATATGAGAGAGGCCTGTAATTTTCATCATAGGTACACTTCAACTATGACAGACAAAATGAGAAAAAAAATCCAGAAAATCACATTGTAGGATTTTTAATGAATTTATTTGCAAATTATTGTGGAAAATAAGTATTTGGTCAATAACAAAAGTTTATCTCAATTCTTTGTTATATACCCTTTGTTGGCAATGACAGAGGTCAAACGTTTTCTGTAAGTCTTCACAAGGTTTTCACACACTGTTGCTGGTATTTTGGCCCATTCCTCCATGCAGATCTCCCCTAGAGCAGTGATGTTTTGGGGCTGTTGCTGGGCAACACGTTCGTTAAGCCTACCAGCGTTTTTCCCCTTGTCTGTTTCTAGTTCCTGTTTTCTAGTTTTCCTGGTTTTAACCATTCTGTCTGCCCTGACACTGAGCCTGCCTGCCGTTCTGTACCTTTTGGACTCTGATTTGGATTACTGACCTCTGCCTGCCATGACCCTGAGACTGCCTGCCGTTCTGTACCTTTTGGACTCTGTTTTGGATTACTGACCTCTGCCTGCCCTTGACCCTGAGACTGCCTGCCATTCTGTACCTTTTGGACTCTGATTTGGATTACTGACCTCTGCCTGCCCTTGACCTGTTGTTTTGCCTGCCCCTGTTCTAGTAATACACTTTTGTTACTTCGACACCGTCTGCATCTGGGTCTTCCCTGAAACGTGATAGTAATTGCTATGTTCAATCTGTATCACGATAGTTCAGAGTTACAGTGTGATTAAAGTTTAAAAGCAATGTTCCCACGTTAACGGAAACTGCATTCATGGTAAACGCTGCATACGTCGGCTCAGTTGGAAACGACCTTAACATTTCTATCTCCCAATCTGTAACGCTCCAGCGATACAGACTGAATAGAGCCTAAGTTAGATTTCATTGAGTGGTGAGGTGCCATCTACAGTCACTGGGGATCAGAGTTGCGTGTCCGGAGCTTGGGACCCCCTGAACCTTGCTCAATTGGTTGAAACCTCAACCACATCCGCAGTGCGTCCGAAAATGTACCCTGTACCATACAGAGAGCACCACTTTTAACCAGAGTCCATTGGGCCCTGGTCAAAAGTAATGCACTATATAGGGAATAGGATGCCATTTCAGACACACCCTCTACTGCCAATAGGAGTTAATATAGTGAGTGATTGAGAGGTGACAGATGACATGTTGAAATGATGGGGTCTGACAGCACACTGAATCACACACACGCACGCACGCACGCACGCACGCACGCACGCACGCACGCACGCACGCACGCACGCACGCACGCACGCACGCACGCACACACACACACACACACACACACACACACACACACACACACACACACACACACACACACACACACACACACACACACACACACACACACACACATACATACACACACAGCAGGTTGCATGGACTCCGCATGGTCAACTCCATCACAGCAGGCGGAGGGCGTCATGGGAGACCACACCAGCGTCATACAGTAAATAAGCAACACCATTAACAACAGAGACAAAGAAAGCACTGGGGCTGCTGTGATTCACAACCATTTGAATCGCGCGACACAAACGTGAGGCTGCTGCCGAGGCAACGACTACGCTTCCTGGGGTCCAAACAGGAAGCAAGACACAACAAATGGAATGCATGTAGTATATACCTGCATTACAATTGAGTCATTTAGTAGATGCTCCCATACAGAGCGACCCACAGCTAGTGCATTCGTCTCAAGATAGCCAGGCGACACAACCGATTGTCACATAACACTACATACATAGTACAATACTGTAGAACTTTGTTCTAAAGCTGTATCCGTACCCATTGGATACAGCGATCACCATATTGTGACCAGTAGTGACGCGGTCAATCTCTCCTCAACTTTGAGCCAGGAGAGATTGACATGCATGCTACTGACATCCACCCCTTCATGTACATCTGAGTGTAATACGTGCTATTCTGTTCTGCACCAACTGCAATTTGCCTATGTCCTTCTTTGCTGCACCTGACCACACAACTGGGCAGTAGGACCTGTCTGGCTGACTGAGATGTCAAGAAATTGAGATGAGTGCAATGCGAGTGTGTGCGCGGGTCTCTTCTGGAAGAGTTGAAAACCTAGAGATGCACTGAATCCGTCGACATTGAACATGTATTTTTGTTTGTTGATTGGGTCACATTACCCTACAGGCCAATTATGCACTACCCATTTGTCAATGGAATCTCTTTACCGTAGAGTTGGCAGTGTACTGTCATACAGCAGGAAAGGAATCTGAAGCAGTTTATGAAGAGTGTGGACCTTGTGTGACTCAGGAAATGAAACTCTATTATGGCCTAGTCCTTTTCAGCCAATTCAAACTCTATCTTTATACCTCTCTCCTCTCAGAGCGATTTCTTCTGTTGTAGGTAACATGTAGGGCACTTTCCTCCGCCCTTCACCGTGGCTAGTTTAAGATGTTGTACACTGCAGTCAATGGTAAAAGCCTACCGGGTCGTCGATGAATCATTTCCCTATGCTCCCTGGCTTCAGTGCCATTCACATTTCTTGTGTCCAGACACAGTCACCGTAACTGCGAGTTAAATTTGATGATAACCTTGTGTAGAACATTTACATTTACATTACATTTAAGTCATTTAGCAGACACTCTTATCCAGAGCAATTTACAAATTGGTGCATTCACCTTAAGACATCCAGTGGAACAGCCACTTTACAATAGTGCATCTAAATCTTTTAAGGGGGGGTGAGAAGGATTACTTTATCCTATCCTAGGTATTCCTTAAAGAGGTGGGGTTTCAGGTGTCTCCGGAAGGTGGTGATTGACTCCGCTGTCCTGGCGTCGTGAGGGAGTTTGTTCCACCATTGGGGGCCAGAGCAGCGAACAGTTTTGACTGGGCTGAGCGGGAACTGTACTTCCTCAGTGGTAGGGAGGCGAGCAGGCCAGAGGTGGATGAACGCAGTGCCCTTGTTTGGGTGTAGGGCCTGATCAGAGCCTGGAGGACACCTATGAAATGAGAGAAGAGGAGTTAGAACATATTGGTATGACCTTAAGGTCCTCAGTCATTGTAAATGACTCTGTGTGTGTTCAAGGAGTGTGAATTGGAACTGTTGATCACATCTCCCACTCCCACTCAGTAAAAGACCATGCAAAAACTATTATAACACAGTATTGTTGCTTTAGATTTGGATGTCTACGAGATAACATATTTCAATCAAAATTCTTTGTTCGTAGAATACTTGTCTGTGGTGGAGGACATCAACAGACCCAGACAGGATAATATGTTAATAATACCCTTATTGTCTTTCCACTCTTCCAAAAAGGAGACAAAAGTCAGAAATAGCATTAAAATGAATCACTAACCTTTGATGATCTTCATCTGATGGCACTCCCAGGTCTCCATGTTAGACAATAAACGTTTGTTTTGTTCGCTAAATTTCATCTTTATGTCCAAATACCTCCTTTTTGTTCGCGCGTTTAGTCCAGTAATCCAAATGCACAAAGCACAGGTACAAAGTGTCAGGATTTGGCCAGGGTTGTTCCGGTTTTTGGTCACTAGATGCCCCCATTGTGCCTTTTGACCTTTTGTTTTCCCTTGATCCCCATTATTATTTGCACCTGTGCCTCGTTTCCCCTGATTGTATTTAAACCCTTTGTTTTCCTTAGTTCTTTGCTCTGTGTTTGTATGTTAGCACCCAGCCCTAGTACTCTGTGAACTCTTGTTGATCCCGGTGGACTCTCTTGTGGGATTCTGTTTTTTGTTCTTGTTGGTTTGTTTTTGAGTATCTTTTGAGGCTTTTTGTGCTTTACCTTCCACCTTGTGGATTTACCTTTTTGTCTTGGAGGATTACCTTTGTTCTTGTGGAATTCCTTTTGAGGTTGTGGAGTTACATGTTTTCCTGAAGAACTTCACTTTTTACTTCATTAAATACACCGTCTCAAGTACTGCTGTGTCTGCCTCATCTTCTGGGTTCTGCCGACTATTCGTGGCTCAGTTGGTTAAGTGACTGTTTCTCACTCCGGAGACCCGGGTTCGTAACCGGGTCCTGACACAAAGTCTAGGTGAAAAGTTAAAAAAGTTCCATTTGAGTTAGTAGAAACATGTCAAACGATGTTACTAATCTTTAGGATGTTTTTATCATAAATATTCAATAATGTTTCAACTGGACAATATTGTTTTCATTAGAAAGGAAAGGAAACGGCCACGCGCGTGACTAAACTAAAGGCTTTCAGCTGAGCCACTACTTTGACTGGTCTTATTTGCTCCCCTTTCACAGTAGAAGCCTGAAACAACTTCTAAAGACTGTTGACATCTAGTGCAACCTTAGGAAGTGCAATCTGACCCCACAGACACTGGATATTCGATAGGCATTCACTTGAAAACTACAAACCTCAGAATTCCCACTTCCTGGTTGGATTTTTCTCAGGTTTTCGTCTGCCTGTTCTGTTATACTCAGACATTATTTTAACAGTTTTTGAAACTTTAGAATGTTTTCTATCCAAATATAGTAATTATATGCATATTCTAGCTTCTGGGCCTGAGCAACAGGCAGTTTACTCTGGGCACGCATTTTCATCCAAACATACCAATGCTGCCCCCTATCCCTAAAAGGCCCGAAAGGGAAAAATACAACTTTTTCTAGTTTTGAAGTCTTCAACTAGTCAAAAGAGTAGAGAGTGTGAGTGACGTCACTAGAGTGAAACACTTACTTACGAGTCCATTCCCAACAATGCAGAATAAAAGATTAAGACCAATATTTGCTACAGTGATAAAAAAGGAAACAAATATGTGAGTTCTGAGTTATGGAAGAGCAGAAAAAGGGAGAGATAGAGAGAGAGAGAGAGAGAGAGGATGGAGCTTGTGGGTGTAAAAACAGCTTTATCTGCAGGCTATGAGAGGAGACATAACTGATGATCTATTGTCAATGAATTTCAGGGACCGATGTGGTTTGTGCTTGTGTGTGTATGTGTGTATGTCTGTATGTGCGTGCATACGTGTGTGTGTGCGTGCTTGTGTACATGTGTGTGTGTGCGTTTGAAGAAGGTGTGAACACACTACCAAGAAATACGTAAACGGCCAACGGCGACACAGCAAAGCCAGAAATAAAAACAACCAGAGGAAGTCTAGTGGTGTATCACAAACGTGTGTGTGCAACAAGATACAATTTCATTGTGGGGTGTGTGTGCAACAAAATCTCACAGTTTGACCAATTCGATTCTGACGTTTGTCCACGTTCCTCCAAACGTCAAATTTCAAAGTGCTTGTGACACCCTGGGTTTACTCCTGTTCAGTATCATTATGTTTCTCCAAACGTAAAATGTAGAAGTTAATAAGGGGTTGAGGTTTTGGATAGGGTTAAAACATTAAAGATTCACTCTGGGATCTTATGCTCAACAAATTCGTAACATATTGCACGAACTGGACGTGTAACATTTCACATGAATTGAGAAATACGTATAATATCATGGTCATGGCGAATGGTTCAATCAAATCAATTCAAATGTATTTATATAGCTCTTCTTACACCAGCTGATATCTCAAAGTGCTGTACAGAAACCCAACCTAAAACCCCAAACAGCAAGCAATGCAGGTGTAGAAGCACGGTGGCTAGGAAAAACTCTGTTGAAAGGCCAAAACCCAGGAAGAAAGCTAGAGAGGAACCAGGCTATGAGGGGTGGCCAGTCCTCTTCTGGCTGTGTGGGGTGGAGATTATAACAGAACATGGCCAAATGTTCAAATGTTCATAAATGCTCATAAATGACCAGCATGGTCAAATAATAATAATCACAGTAGTGATGCAGCAAGTCAGCACCTCAGGAGTAAATGTCAGTTGGCTTTTCATAGCCGATCATTAAGAGTATCTCTACCGCTCCTGCTGTCTCTAGAGAGTTGAAAACAGCTGGTCTTGGACAGGATTTACGTCCGGTGAACAGGTCAGGTTTCCAGAGCCGCAGGCAGAACAGTTGAAACTGGAGCAGCAGCACGGCCAGGTGGACTGGGGACAGCAAGGAGTCATCATGCCAGGTAGTCCTGAGGCATGGTCCTAGGGCTCAGGTGCTCCGAGAGAGAGAAAGAGAGAAAGAGAGAATTAGAGAGAGCATACTTAAATTCACACAGGACACCGGATAAGACAGAAGTTCTCCAGATATAACAAACTGACCCTAGCCCCCCGACACATAAACTACTGCCGCATAAATACTGGAGGCTGAGACAGGGGTCAGGAGACACTGTGGCACCATCCGATGATACCCCCGGACAGGGCCAAACAGGAAGGTTATAACCCCACCCACTTTGCCAAAGCACAGCCCCCACACCACTAGAGGGATATCTTCAACCACCAACTTACCATCCTGAGAAAAGGCTGAGTATAGCCCACAAAGATCTCCGCCACGGCACAACCCAAGGGGGGGCGCCAACCCAGCCAGGAAGATCACGTCAGTGACTCAACCCACTCAGGTGACGCACCTCTCCTAGTGACGGCATGACAGGGCACCAGTAAGCCAGCGACTCAGCTCCTGTAAAAGGGTTAGAGGCAGAGAATCCCAGTGGAGAGGGGAACCGGCCAGGCAGAGACAGCAAGGGCGGTTCGTTGCTCCAGAGCCTTTCCGTTCACCTTCAAACTACTGGGCCAGACTACACTCAATCATATGATTTACTGAAGAGATGAGTCTTCGGCAAATACTTAAAGGTTGAGACCGAGTCTGCATCTCTCACATGGGTAGGCAGACCATTCCATAAAAATGGAGCTCTGACCGTAGCGTACGTGTAGGTATGTATGGCAGGACTAAATCAGACAGATAGGTAGGAGCAAGCCCATGTAATGCTTTGTAGGTTAGCAGTAATACCTTGAAATAAGCCCTTGCCTTAACAGGAAGCTAGCGTAGGGAGGCTAGCACTGGAGTAATATGATAATTTTTTTGGTTCTAGTCAGGATTCTAGCAGCCGTATTTAGCATTAACTGAAGTTTATTTAGTGCTTTATCCGGGTAGCCGGAAAGTAGAGCATTGCAGTAGTCTAACCTAGAAGTAACAAAAGCATGGATTCATTTTTCTGCATCATTTTTGGACAGAAAGTTTCTGATATTTGCAATGTTACGTAGATGGAAAAAAAGCAGTCCTTGAAAACAGTCTTGATATGTTCGTCAAAAGAGAGATCCGGGTGCAGAGTAACGCTGAGGTCCTTCACAGTTTTATTTGAGACGACTGTACAACCATCAAGATTAATTGTCAGATTCAACAGATCTCTTTGTTTCTTGGGACTTCGTCCATCCACTTCCTTGCAGCCATCCACTTCCTTATGTCTGAAACACAGGCTTCTAGCGAGGGCAATTTTGGGGCTTCACCATGTTTCATTGAAATGTACAGCTGTGTGTCATCCGCATAGCAGTGAAAGTTAACATTATGTTTTCAAATGACATCCCAAAGAGGTAAAATATATGGTGAAAAAATAGTTGTCCTAAAACAGAACCTTGAGGAACATCAACATTTACAATTGATTCCTTCAAAGGACAAGCCATTCACAGAGACAAACTGATATCTTTCCGACAGATGCAGAGGACAGATGCAGAGCCTCGGTCTGATGCCATTAAAAGATCATTTACCACCTTCACAAGTGCAGTCTCAGTGCTATGAGGGGGTCTAAAACCTGTAATGAATTTCCTCCTCTTCTTCCGAAGAGGAGAGGCGAAACGGATCAGAGGACCAATACGCGGCGTGGTAAGTGTCCATGGTTCTTTTTAATACGTTAAGGTAAACATGAACAACTGACTACAAAAAAACAAGAAATGTGAAAACTCAAAACAGTCCTATCTGGTGCAAAGACAGAGACAGGAACAATCACCCACAAACACAGTGAAACCCAGGCTACCTAAGTATGATTCTCAATCAGAGACAACTAATGACACCTGCCTCTGATTGAGAATCATACTAGGCCGAAACATAGAAATACCCAAATCATAGAAAAACAAACATAGACTGCCCACCCAACTCACGCCCTGACCATACTAACTAAATACAAAACACAGGAAATAAAGGTCAGAACGTGACAAAACCAGACTGAAGCATTTCGTATACATTGTTTGTCTTCAGGAATCAGTGAGTTGCTGCGCAACAGCTTTTTCAATTTTTTTTGAGAGGAATGGAAGATTCGATATAGGCCGATAGTTTTTCATATTTTCTGGGTCAAGGTTTGGCTTTTTCAAGAGAGGCTTTATCTCTGCCACTTTTAGTGAGTTTAGTACACATCCGGTGGATAGAGAGCCATTTATTATGTTCAAGATAGGCGGGCCAGGCACAGGAAGCAGCTCTTTCAGTAGTTTAGTTGGAATAGGGTCTAGTATGCAGCTTGCAGGTTTAGAGGCCATGATTATTTTCATCATTGTGTCAAGAGATAGAGTACTAAAACACTTGAGTGTCTCTCTTGATCCTAGGTCCTGGCAGAGTTGTGCAGACTCAGGACAACTGAGCTTTGGAGATTTAAAGAGGAGTCCGTAATTTGCTTTCTAATGATCATGATCTTTTCCTCAAAGAAGTTCATGTATTTATTACTGCTGAAGTGAAAGCCATCCTCACTTGGGGAATGTTGCTTTTTAGTTAGCTTTGCGACAGTATCAAAAATAAATTTAGGATTGTTCTTATTTTCCTCAATTAAGTTGGAAAAATAGGATGATCGAGCAGCAATAAGGGCTTTCGATACTGCACGGTACTGTCTTTCCAAGCTAGTCGGAAGACTTCCAGTTTGGTGTGGCACCATTTCAGTTACAATTATCTGGAAGCTTGCTTCAGAGCTCGGGTATTTTCTGTATGCCAGGGAGCTAGTTTCTTATGACAAATGTTTTTAGTTTTTAGGGGTGCAACTGCATCTAGGGTATTGTGCAAGGCTAAATTGAGTTCCTCAGTTAGGTGGTTAACTGATTTTTGTCCTCTGACGTCCTTGGGTAGGCAGAGGGAGTCTGGAAGGGCATCAAGGAATCTTTGTGTTGTCTGAGAATTTATAGAACGACTTTTGATGCTCCTTGTTTGGGGTCTGAGCAGATTATTTGTTGCGATTGCAAACGTAATAAAATGGTGGTCCGATATTCCAGGATTATGAGGAAAAACATTAAGATCAACAACATTTATTCCATGGGACAAAACTAGGTACAGAGTATGACTGTGCCAGTGAGTAGGTCCAGAGACATGTTAGACAAAACCCACTGAGTCGATGATGGCTCCGAAAGCCTTTTGGAGTGGGTCTGTGGACTTTTCCATGTGAATATTATAATCACAAAAAATTAAGTTAAAGGTTAAGGATAGGCTTAAAACATATTTAAATTAGAGTCTACCACTGGGAATGAACGGATCCAGAGTCATAGGAATACTTGATGGCAATAGCGCTCGCTCACTGTTGCCCCTAATTGCTGGTTTTGAAGGCATTTCCCGACATCCTCGGGACATGGACAGACGTCCAATTTCGAAGTCAATCTTGAGTGATTTGCCTGGTGTGTGTAAGTGCATGAGTGCATGTGTGTCTGGTTTCAATGTTCTCCAGTTAGGGCCTGAAAGTGTTTTGTATTCTCTTCAAAAATCTGTTCCTGCACTTTATGACAATGAAAACGATTTCAGATGGTGAGTACGAGAGAAACCGGAAAAACAAGACACTTCAATGTTGTTTATTCTCAAACTTTTTTAAAATCAGCGGACAGTTTTGGTGCTTCTGGTAGAGTTGATTCCCATTTACTGCTCGTCATTCAGTTGATAAAGAAATAAAAGTGGTTTAGCAAGGAAGAAGACATTAGTGTCCTGTCACAGGGGCAATCAGTGTTTCTGTGTGTGTGTGTTTTTGGCTCCATCAAGAAACCTGAACAGAAATGTTCAAGGAACAGAATCAGAACCGGGAATGAAAGTGATCTATACTGTTTCCGGAACATAACCATTATTTTAAAAGCATGGAAACCATGCAACATAGTGCCTATGCAACGCCCTCCCTCTGTCAATGAGAAACTTCTTCCAGTGTCTGCCTGCCAGCTGACAATCAGCTTGTGCGTATAGGCTACCTGCCCTTCCCCCCGAAGCATAGCTGTAGCCTACTGTAGTCACAAGCATGATTCAGAATATAGAGTGAAGATTTTTTATTAGAGAATGGATTAACTTTTTCAATGCTAGTTAGGGATACTACGGTTATCCCATTTCATTTTGGATTTATTAACTACGAAAAGGTAAGACGTGTTTTTAATTCTGGTGTCTCTCTGCACACACAAGCTTGTTAGCTAGCTAGCCTCTCTGGTCCAATGTCAAGCCAACTCTGAAGTTCAAAGACATTAAAAGACCCTCCACAGAAGCCACTCCTCCATAGGTATAATTCTGTGGGCCTAATTCGGATAATTAATGTCATCACAATCCTCCTCCTCCTCCACCCTCTCGCACTCTCTTCCCACCTTCAAAATTTAGGGTTAGAGCTAGGGTTAGGGTGAATTGAAATGTTACGTAGAGATAATCTGTAGAGCATCTACAGATGGACTATACAAATAAAGTGTCAATGTTTATTCGGTCACATTCTGAAGGAAATCGATACTGCAAACCTTTTTTTCTAGATTAAGAGTATTTGAATGAACAGAAAGCACAGATCTGTACATGGACTGTGTTTGTAGACTGTCCCCAGACTGTTAACCTGTCAGCATACCATTTTCCTTGGTTGGGCTCATATGGCAACGTGGACTGTTAGGGGGCACTGACTGTAGTGTTGCTTTTATCTGTAGCTAACCACTGATGCGCTGGTATGTGTGTGTGTGTGCGTGCGTGCGTGCCGTGCGTCTGTACGTGTTTGTCCACTGTGCATGCTGCTGGACATCTGCGATCGAATCCAGTCTTTTCTGTCTCGTGACCACATGTGTTCTAATCAGGTCACTTCTGCAGACCAATACAGGATGTCAGGATGCAGACAGGCAAAGTTAAGAAAGCACGTAACGTAGCATAAATTCATAAAAAGATAATGTCATTCAGGAAGGGATATGTGGAGTGTTGTGGACAGTTGAAATGTATCAGAAAGCCATCTCCAAGCTAATGTGTTGCACATCTCTCCACAGTGACGTTTGTTAGACCAAGATGAGTGGTATTATACACTGGTATTATACACTGCTCAAAAAAATAAAGGGAACACTTCTGTGAAATCAAACTGTCCACTTAGGAAGCAACACTGATTGACAATAAATTTCACATGCTGTTGTGCAAATGGAATAGATAACAGGTGGAAATTATAAGCAATTAGCAAGACACCCCCAATAAAGGAGTGGTTCTGCAGGTGGGGACCACAGACCACTTCTCAGTTCCTATGCTTCCTGGCTGATGTTTTGGTCACTTTTGAATGCTCACGGTGCTTTCACTCTAGTGGTAGCATGAGACGGAGTCTACAACCCACACAAGTGGCTCAGGTAGTGCAGCTCATCCAGGATGGCACATCAATGCGAGCTGTGGCAAGAAGGTTTGCTGTGTCTGTCAGCGTAGTGTCCAGAGCATGGAGGCGCTACCAGGAGACAGGCCAGTACATCAGGAGACGTGGAGGAGGCCGTAGGAGGGCAACAACCCAGCAGCAGGACCGCAACCTCTGCCTTTGTGCAAGGAGGAGCAGGAGGAGCACTGCCAGATCCCTGCAAAATGACCTCCAGCAGGCCACAAATGTGCATGTGTCTGCTCAAACGCTCAGAAACAGACTCCATGAGGATGGTATGAGGGCCCGACGTCCACAGGTGGGGTTTGTGCTTACAGCCCAACACCGTGCAGGACGTTTTTCATTTGCCAGAGAACACCAAGATTGGCAAATTCGCCACTGGCGCCCTGTGCTCTTCACAGATGAAAGCAGGTTCACACTGAGCACATGTGACAGACGTGACAGTCTGGAGACGCCGTGGAGAAAGTTCTGCTGCCTGCAACATCCTCCAGCATGAACGGTTTGGCGGTGGGTCAGTCATGGTGTGGGGTGGCATTTCTTTGGGGGGCCGCACAGCCCTCCATGTGCTCGCCAGAGGTAGCCTGACTGCCATTAGGTACCGAGATGAGATCCTCTGCCCCTTGTGAGACCATATGCTGGTGCGGTTTTCCCTGGGTTCCTCCTAATGCATGACAATGCTAGACCTCATGTGGCTGGAGTGTATCAGCAGTTCCTGCAAGAGGAAGGCATTGATGCTATGGACTGGCCCGCCGTTCCCCAGACCTGAATCCAATTGAGCACATCTGGGACATCATGTCTCACTCCATCCACCAACGCCATGTTGCACCACAGACTGTCCAGGAGTTGGCGGATGCTTTAGTCCAGGTCTGAGAGGAGAGCCCTCAGGAGACCATCCGCCACCTCATCAGGAGCATGCCCAGGCATTGTAGGGAGGTCATACAGGCATGTGGAGGCCACAAACTATTGAGCCTAATTGTCACTTGTTTTAAGGACATTACATCAAAGTTTTCAAATCAAATCAAATCAAATTTTATTTGTCACATACACATGGTTAGCAGATGTTAATGCGAGTGTAGCGAAATGCTTGTGCTTCTAGTTCCGACAATGCAGTGATAACCAACAAGTAATCTAACTAACAATTCCAAAACTACTGTCTTATACACAGTGTAAGGGGATAAGGAACATGTACATAAGGATATATGAATGAGTGATGGTACAGAGCAGCATACAGTAGATGGTATCGAGTACAGTATATACATATGAGATGAGTGTGTAGACAAAGTAAACAAAGTGGCATAGTTAAAGTGGCTAGTGATACATGTATTACATAAGGATGCGGTCGATGATGTAGAGTACAGTATATACATATGCATATGAGATGAATGATGTAGGGTAAGTAACATTATATAAGGTAGCATTGTTTAAAGTGGCTAGTGATATATTTACATCATTTCCCATCAATTCCCATTATTAAAGTGGCTGGAGTTGGGTCAGTGTCAATGACAGTGTGTTGGCAGCAGCCACTCAATGTTAGTGGTGGCTGTTTAACAGTCTGATGGCCTTGAGATAGAAGCTGTTTTTCAGTCTCTCGGTCCCAGCTTTGATGCACCTGTACTGACCTCGCCTTCTGGATGATAGCGGGGTGAATAGGCAGTGGTTCGGGTGGTTGATGTCCTTGATGATCTTTATGGCCTTCCTGTAACATCGGGTGGTGTAGGTGTCCTGGAGGGCAGGTAGTTTGCCCCGGTGATGCGTTGTGCAGTCCTCACTACCCTCTGGAGAGCCTTACGGTTGAGGGCGGAGCAGTTGCCGTACCAGGCGGTGATACAGCCCGCCAGGATGCTCTCGATTGTGCATCTGTAGAAGTTTGTGAGTGCTTTTGGTGACAAGCCGAATTTCTTCAGCCTCCTGAGGTTGAAGAGGCGCTGCTGCGCCTTCTTCACGACGCTGTCAGTGTGAGTGGACCAATTCAGTTTGTCTGTGATGTGTATGCCGAGGAACTTAAAACTAGCTACCCTCTCCACTACTGTTCCATCGATGTGGATAGGGGGGTGTTCCCTCTGCTGTTTCCTGAAGTCCACAATCATCTCCTTAGTTTTGTTGACGTTGAGTGTGAGGTTATTTTCCTGACACCACACTCCGAGGGCCCTCACCTCCTCCCTGTAGGCCGTCTCGTCGTTGTTGGTAATCAAGCCTACCACTGTTGTGTCGTCCGCAAACTTGATGATTGAGTTGGAGGCGTGCGTGGCCACGCAGTCGTGGGTGAACAGGGAGTACAGGAGAGGGCTCAGAACGCACCCTTGTGGGGCCCCCGTGTTGAGGATCAGCGGGGAGGAGATGTTGTTGCCTACCCTTACCACCTGGGGGCGGCCCGTCAGGAAGTCCAGTACCCAGTTGCACAGGGCGGGGTCGAGACCCAGGGTCTCGAGCTTGATGATGAGCTTGGAGGGTACTATGGTGTTGAATGCCGAGCTGTAGTCGATGAACAGCATTCTCACATAGGTATTCCTCTTGGATCAGCCTTTAGTGTGGTTTTCCACTTTAATTTTGAGTGTGACACCAAATGCAGACCTCCATGGGTTGATAAATTTGATTTCCATTGATAATTTCTGTGTGATTTTGTTGTCAGCACATTCAACTATGTAAAGAAAAAAGTATTTAATAAGATCTAGGATGTGTTATTTTAGTGTTCCCTTTTTTTGAGGAGTGTATTATGTCTTACTAACAAAGCTGTGGCTTCTGGAAAGTGGTTTGGGCTCTATGGCTTGGGGGGGGGGGAGCTAGCCAGCTGTGGCAAGGATAGAGGAGGCCACTGAGAGCTGTGTTGCTCTGCCAGGTGTTCTGCCTTCAGCCTCTGCAGCCACGGATGAGACCTAAACGCCAATTATGCTAACGCTAATGATGCTAACCTTAATGATGCTAACACTAATGATGCTAACGCTACCCAGGTTAATCCTGTCATAATGTATGTAGAGTGGTTCCTCAATTAAAAGTTTTGGAGTTTATGCCGAAACACTTTGTGGTAGATGGTGGCAGATGGTGGTAAATTGTGTCATTCTATCATTGCACCACACCATCACAAGGGGGAGTTAGAATGCTGATCTATCGGTAGTCTAAACTGTGGCAACAAATTAGGGGATTTTTCACAACTAGCTGAGCTGTTAGACTGTCGCTTTGTAAATTAATGAAGGTGTGAATGTTTCAGTCTGAAAGTCTCTCTCCTTTGGCACTAGAGCCCTGCATCAGGCAACAACAAAAAAAGTTGCTAGAGAACGTGGGTAAATACAAATGGCGCATTTACACTTGACATGTGGACTGCTGATTTTTGAAAAATGGGCACGGTGGGCTTTAAAGGTTTCTCTCCCTCTAGAAACAGAAATAAATCATTCTAAATAAGAAACTGCCTTTATTTACCACAGGGTGAAAGAGTTTCTGAAACATGGAGTCCTTCTTTGCTGATGTGAAGAAGAAACTGAATGAAAGAGTCCAGCGAGGATAGGGAGGGGATTAAAGGTTGCCCATATTTTGAAGACCTGAGCTACTTAATTAATTACTTTTATTTAGGAAATGTACTAGTTTATTTCAGCAATTTAATGTATTTGTTTAGGCTTGGCCTATTTAGTAGGATATTTTACAGCATACAACTGTATTTGTCAGCATAAAGCTGAGTGACTCACTCATTGTCACTTTGGATCAAAAGAAATATGTACTAACATTTATGGTTGTCTTTAATAAAGAAACGTTTTGACCAAGTTAATCTGCTCATGTTGTGTGTGTGTATGTTCAGTTATTTGTGCCATTGCGGTTACAATTGAGAATAGAAACATAATAAATCCTATTCATAATGAATAATCAGATGTGTGTTGCAAGCTTGTAATGTTTCCTTTTTGATATTTTGGGGGGGACACAACACAATGCATGATGGTAGGAAAATAAACCTCTATCTGTTTTTATTGTCGTGATCATACTGATATTGCGTCCTTTTCACCAACTTCTTTAACGGACTGCTTGGCCTAGTAAGGATGGAGTAAGGAGGCACAAATCATTCCAATGAAAGACACACGCACGCATGTACGAATACAAGCACGGACACACGCACATTACCCCATAACAACTGGGCTGACCCGATAACAACCACTCCGATGCAATCAGTAGGTGCATAATGCAATCTGGAAGTGTTTTGTATTTTCCAATCTCCGTCTCTGTTATTGCCTGAACCACCATGATCCCTGTCATGCCCATTAATTTCCACCTGAATATTTCTGATGAGCAGGCAGGAGAGAAGGCAATAAACAGCAGAAGAGGGATCGGGGTGGGGCACCAGTCCACGAGATACATACAAATCATGCCAATGAAAGTTGATGGGAGCTGAGCTGAGCTGAGCTGAGCTGAGCTGAGCTGAGCTGAGCTGAGCTGAGCTGAGCTGAGCTGAGCTGAGTAATATCATTTCACCAACTATTCACTCTTACTGCGGTGATGAGCAGTAAAGCTTACAGAAGTCTCCGTTTCAAACCCAGAGGCAGAAACAACCGCAGCTGCCTCGAAACCTTTCACCAAACCCATTTGTAACGGAGCATCAATTAAGAAGAGCCTCCTCCATTTCCCGGGTCTCAAGTGGACGCCAACTTCAGGTGCATGACTTCCTGAGTCGTTATGGCATCATGCCCAGGGCACAAGGGGCTTGGACACGTGGATTGGTTCATTTAAAGTCTCATATCACCTGATGGACCTGGCTAGCAGCAAGACAGGCAAAATGAAGAGATATTAGGAGGGGAGGTAGTGGAGGACAGGATGGCCCGCAGGTAGATGAGTAGATGACCCCAGGGAGAAGGGACACCTGTTCTAATACGTTTTGGCGTCTTCGTGGCGACATTGTGGGGATTCAATGGGACAGACACACTGGTAGTCGTCTCTCATACACAGATACCTCTGGCTTTGAGGAGAACACAGGCACACCGACAGTCGTCTCTCATACACAGATACCTCCGTTCCAGAGACCCTCGATTAGCTCAGTAACATCCAATTGCCTCAAAATCTGTGCTTTCATTGATATCATTGCATAACTGTAGACATGAATTAATCTGTTCACTCCCCCTACCGCTCATATTGAAACGCTTGTTTTCCGGTAGTATAGGAAGCCGCCATTCATTAGCATCAGCATAAATTTGCCTCAACATATATTGAACATATTACTGTTCATATGATGTAAGGAAATCAGTCAATTTAAATAAATTCATTAGGCCCTAATCTATGAATTTCACGTGACTGGGCAGGGGTGAAGCCATGGGTGGGCCTGTGAGGGCTTAGGCCTACCCACTTGGGAACCAGGCCCACCCACTGGGGAGCCAGGCCCAGCCAATCAAAATGAGTTTTTCCCCACGAAAAGGCTTTATTACAGACAGAAATACTCCTCAGTTTCATCAGCTGTCTGGGTGGCTGGTCTCGGAAGAAGCCGGATATGGAGGTCTTTGGCTGGCATGGTGACACGTGTACTGTTGTGGTTGTGAGCTGGTTGGATGTACCTCCGAATTCTCTAAAACTACGGTTGAAGGCTGCTAGTAAGAACCGACGCTGGAGTAGACAGGAGCAGCGTCAGAACCGGGTAACACAACGACATACGTCAATTAATGCTGAAGTTGGGAACAGAGCTGGGGAACAGACAGATATAGGGGAGGTAATAACATAGGTGACTGAGTCCAGGTGAGTCCAATGATTCACTGATGTGCGTGACGAGGGAAACAGGTGTGCGCAATGATGGTGGCAGGAGTGCATAGTGCTGAGCACCAGGAGGGAGAGCTGGAGCAATCATGACAGTACCCCCCCACCCTTTTTAACATGTGATGAGGCCACACAGAGGGACAGAGACTATTACAGACACCTGTGATAATATGAAGTACCCAAAAGGGCCACTAGACGTCTTGTGATCGATTACCAAAGATTCTGGTAGTTTACCGGTAAACTTTGAAAGTAATATACCCTCCCTTTGCTGATAATAGTAGTGTATTCTATTAATGTGAGGGTTTCAGTGTCCCCTGAACCCCCTGTATGTTGCAATAGTATACAGTTGAAGTCGTAAGTTTACATACACTTAGGCTGGGGACATTAAAACTAGTTTTTCAACCACTCCACAAATGTCTTGTGAACAAATTATAGTGTTGGCAAGTCGGTTGGGACATCTACTTTGTGCATGACACAATTCATTTTCCAACAATTGTTTACAGACAGATTATTTCACTTATAATTCACTGTATCACAATTCCAGTGTGTCAGAAGTTTACATACACTAAATTGACTGTGCCTTTAAACAGCTTGGAAAATCCCAGAAAATTATGTCATGACTTTAGAGGCTTCTGATAGGCTAATTGACCTCAATTGAGTCAATTGGAGGTGTACCTGTGTTTGTATTTCAAGGCCTACCTTCAAACTCAGTGCCCCTTTGGTTGACATCATCGGTATATCAAAAGAAATCAGCCAAGACCTCAGAAAAAAAATTGCAAAGCTTCACAAGTCTGGTTCATACTTGGGAGAAATTTACAAATGCCTGAAGGTACCACGTTCATCTGTACAATCAATCGTACCCAAGTATAAACACCATGGGACCTCGCAGCCGTCATACCACACAGGAAGGAGACGCGTTCTGTTTCCTAGTGATGAGCATACTTTGGTGTGAAAAGTGCAAATCAATCCCAGAACACAGCAAAGGACCTTGTGACGATGCTGGAAGAAACAGGTACAAAATTATCTATATTGTACTTTTTGAAGAAATGTCCTCTGCTCTGATGAAACAAAAATAGAACTGTTTGACCATAATGACCATCAGCATGTTTGGAGGAAAAAGGGTGAGGCTTGCAAGCCGAAGAACACCATCCCAAAAGTTAATCACGGGGTGGCAGCATCATGTTGTGGGGGTGCTTTGCTGCAGGAGGGACTGGTGGACTTCACAAAATAGATCATGAGGCAGGAAAATGATGTGGATATATTGAAGCAACATCTCAAGACATCAGTCAGGAAGTTAAAGCTTTGTCGAAAATTGGTCTTCCAAATGGACAATGACCCCAAGCAAACTTCCAAAGTTGTGGCAAAATGGCTTAAGGACAACAAAGTCAAGATATTGGAGTGTCCATCACAAAGGCCTTATCTCAAACCTATAGAAAATTTGTGGGCAGAACTGAAAAAGCATGTGCGAGCAAGGAGGAATGGGCCAAAATTCACCCAACTTATTGTGGGATGTTGTTGAAGGCTACCCGAAACGTTTGACCAAAGTTAAACAATTTAAAGGCAATGCTACCAAATACGAATTGAGTGTATGTTAACTGGGAATGTGATGAAAGAAATAAAAGCTGAAATAAATCCTTCTCTCTACTATTATTCTGACATTTCACATTCTCAAAATAAAGTGGTGATTCTAACTGACCTAAAACAGGGAATTTTTACGAGGATTAAATGTCAGGAATTGTGAAAAACTGAGTATAAATGTAGTTGGCTAAGGTGTATGTAACGGCGTTCTTCGTTTGTGGAAAGAGAGTCGGACCGAAATGCAGCGTAGTGGTTACTCATGACTTTAATAGAAAGGAAAAAAGCGATACATTAAATAACGATACAAAATACAAAACAACAAATGGAACATGAAACCTAATTATAGCCTATCTGGTGAAACTACACAGAGACAGGAACAATCACCCACGAAATACAAAGCAAAACCAAGCTACCTAAATACGGTTCCCAATCAGAGACAACGAGAATCACCTGACTCTGATTGAGATCCGCCTCAGGCAGCCAAGCCTATACAACACCCCTAATCAGCTGCGATCCCAAATACTACAAACCCCAATACGAAAATACAATAACATAAACCCATGTCACACCCTGGCCTGACCAAATATATATCGAAAACACAAAATACAATGACCAAGGCGTAACAGTGTATGTAAACTTCCAACTTCAACTGTATGTGCGGGGGCTAGGGTCAGTCTGTTATATCTGGTATAATTATCTGGTGTCCTGTGTGAATTTAAGTATGCCCCCTCTAATTCTCTCTCTCTCCCTCCCCCCCCTGGAGGACCTGGGCCCTAGGACCATGCCTCAGGACTACATGTCCTGATGACTCCTTGCTGTCCCCAGTCCACCTGGTCGTGCTGCTGCTCCAGTTTCAACTGTTCTGTCTTCGGCTATGGAACCCTAACCTGTTCACCAGATGTGCTACCTTGTCCCGTTCCTGCTGTTTTCGTCTCTCTCTCTCTCTCTCTCTCTCTCTCTCTCTCTCTCTCTCTCTCTCTCTCTCTCTCTCTCTCTCTCTCTCTCTCTCTCTCTCTCTCTCTCTCTCTCTCTCTCTCTCTCACTCTCTCTCTCACTCTCTCTCTCATGCACGCACCTGCTGTCTCGACCTCTGAATGCACGGCTGTGAAAAGCCAACTAACATTTACTCCTGAGGTGCTGACCTGTTGCACCCTCTACAACCACTTTGATTATTATTTGACCCTGCTGGTCATCTATGAATGTTTGAACATCTTGAAAAACAATCTGGCTTCAATGGCCATGTACTCGTATAATCTCCACCCGGCACAGCCAGAGAAGTAGGGCTCTGTTCTTGGCCCTCTCCTATTCTCGCTATACACCAAGTCACTTGGCTCTGTCATAACCTCACATGGTCTCTCCTATCATTGCTATGCAGACGACACACAATTAATCTTCTCCTTTCCCCCTTCTGATGACCAGGTGGCGAATCGCATCTCTGCATGTCTGGCAGACATATCAGTGTGGATGACGGATCACCACCTCAAGCTGAACCTCTGCAAGACGGAGCTGCTCTTCCTCCCGGGGAAGGACTGCCCGTTCCATGATCTCGCCATCACGGTTGACAACTCCATTGTGTCCTCCTCCCAGAGCGCCAAGAACCTTGGCGTGATCCTGGACAACACCCTGTCGGTCTCAACCAACATCAAGGCGGTGGCCCGTTCCTGTAGGTTCATGCTCTACAACATCCGCAGAGTACGACCCTGCCTCACACAGGAAGCGGCGCAGGTCCTAATCCAGGCACTTGTCATCTCCCGTCTGGATTACTGCAACTCGCTGTTGGCTGGGCTCCCTGCCTGTGCCATTAAACCCCTTCAACTCATCCAGAACGCCGCAGCCCGTCTGGTGTTCAACCTTCCCAAGTTCTCTCACGTCACCCTGCTCCTCCGTTCTCTCCACTGGCTTCCAGTTGAAGCTCGCATCCGCTACAAGACCATGGTGCTTGCCTACGGAGCTGTGAGGGGAACGGCACCTCAGTACCTCCAGGCTCTGATCAGGCCCTACACCCAAACAAGGGCACTGCATTCATCCACCTCTGGCCTGCTCGCCTCCCTACCACTGAGGAAGTACAGCTCCCGCTCAGCCCAGTCAAAACTGTTCGCTGCTCTGGCCCCCCAATGGTGGAACAAACTCCCTCACGACGCCAGGACAGCGGAGTCAATCACCACCTTCCGGAGACACCTGAAACTCCACCTCTTTAAGGAATACCTAGGATAGGATAAGTAATCCCTCTCACCCCCCCTTAAGATTTAGATGCACTATTGTAAAGTGACTGTTCCACTGGATGTCATAAGGTGAATGCACCAATTTGTAAGTCGCTCTGGATAAGAGCGTCTGCTAAATGACTTCAATGTAAATGTAAATGTAAATGTAAGTACTGGCCACCCCGCAGAGCCTGGTTCCTCTCTAGGTTTCTTCCTAGGTTCCTGCTTCTCCATCTGCATTGCTTGCTGTTTGGGGTTTTAGACTGGGTTTCTGTACAGCACTTTGTGACATGATCACATAATGCACATAAAAATACCTTTTGCGGTTAAATTCCCATGTACCGAATAAAAAACACACACTTTTAAACGGGTTTCAATTGCATTTTCAACTCTACTGATGGTTTTCTCACAAAAATGATTGCGTCACGTAGCCAGTGTGCCCCTCTGGTATTGACACGTAGCCAGTATGCCCCTCTGGTATTGACACGTGGCCAGTGTGCCCCTCTGGTATTGACACATAGCCAGTATGCCCCTCTGGTATTGACACATAGCCAGTGTGCCCCTCTGGTATTGACACGTAGCCAGTGTGCCCCTCTGGTATTGACACGTAGCCAGTGTGCCCCTCTGGTATTGACACGTAGCCAGTGTGCCCCTCTGGTATTGACACGTAGCCAGTGTGCCCCTCTGGTATTGACACGTAGCCAGTGTGCCCCTCTGGTATTGACACGTAGCCAGTGTACCCCTCTGGTATTGACACATAGCCAGTGTACCCCTCTGGTATTGACACGTAGCCAGTGTGCCCCTCTGGTATTGACACGTAGCCAGTGTGCCCCTCTGGTATTGACACGTAGCCAGTGTACCCCTCTGGTATTGACACGTAGCCAGTGTGCCCCTCTGGTATTGACACGTAGCCAGTGTGCCCCTCTGGTATTGACACGTAGCCAGTGTGCCCCTCTGGTATTGACACGCAGCCAGTGTGCCTCTCTGGTATTGACACGTAGCCAGTGTGCCCCTCTGGTATTGACACGTAGCCAGTGTGCCCCTCTGGTATTGACACGTAGCCAGTGTGCCCCTCTGGTATTGACACGTAGCCAGTGTGCCCCTCTGGTATTGACACGTAGCCAGTGTGCCCCTCTGGTATTGACACGTAGCCAGTTTGCCCCTCTGGTATTGACACGTAGCCAGTGTGCCCCTCTGGTATTGACACGTGGCCAGTGTGCCCCTCTGGTATTGACACGTGGCCAGTGTGCCCCTCTGGTATTGACACGTAGCCAGTGTGCCCCTCTGGTATTGGCACGTAGCCAGTGTGCCCCTCTGGTATTGGCACGTAGCCAGTGTGCCCCTCTGGTATTGGCACGTAGCCAGTGTGCCCCTCTGGTATTGGCACGTAGCCAGTGTGCCCCTCTGGTATTGACACGTAGCCAGTGTGCCCCTCTGGTATTGGCACGTAGCCAGTGTGCCCCTCTGGTATTGACACGTAGCCAGTGTGCCCCTCTGGTATTGACACGTAGCCAGTGTGCCCCTCTGGTATTGACACGTAGCCAGTGTGCCCCTCTGGTATTGACACGTAGCCAGTGTGCCCCTCTGGTATTGACACGTAGCCAGTGTGCCCCTCTGGTATTGACACGTGGCCAGTGTACCCCTCTGGTATTGACACGTGGCCAGTGTACCCCTCTGGTATTGACACGTGGCCAGTGTGCCCCTCTGGTATTGACACGTAGCCAGTTTGCCCCTCTGGTATTGGCACGTAGCCAGTGTGCCCCTCTGGTATTGGCACGTAGACCGTGTGCCCCTCTGGTATTGGCACGTAGCCAGTGTGCCCCTCTGGTATTGGCATGTAGCCAGTGTGCCCCTCTGGTATTGGCATGTAGCCAGTGTGCCCCTCTGGTATTGGCACGTAGCCAGTGTGCCCCTCTGGTATTGGCACGTAGCCAGTGTGCCCCTCTATAGCCTTGGAATAATTTAAATAATATTGCCTAAATAACTAATTTTCGTTCCTGACCTATTTAGAGTGTTAATATGCTGTTTAATATGACAGGTCACCTATTTGAAATAATGTTTGCTTCTTACATTCATCTTTTCATGTTTATTTCAAATAATTTTATTTCAAATTCATATGGTTTGGTTTCAATACTTAAAAAAAAAAATATTGGTAGGTCCAGGTAGTCACATAAATAGATGGGTGTTGGTTAAATTGTGATTTTAATGAATGGAGCGTTTTTGGAGCTTCAATTAGCAGGATTTACGACTGCTCAACTCCGTTCACATGGACTGATCTGTAGCCTAATAAACTGCATGCTGTCTGACCAGTCATAGTGGGAGGACCACACAACGTATCATCACGTGACTCCAAGTTGACTTTCGATATATGATGGTTATTATGTCAATATTTGCACATATAAGGCTTGTCCACCGACATTTCTCGCATAGCACATTTTTACCAACACCTGGACATACCAATTCTTGTCTAGCAATTTCTTTCTTGTCAACATTTGGAAAGTTTACCCTAAAAATAACCTGGCCTTTTATCCAACATGTGGAGCACTTTACCGGCATATGAAGGTTGGATGGAAACCTGGTTAATGCAGTGGTTTAGCTAATTGCTCAGGCTATTGATTCCTAAAGGAGCTCAACCTGATCAATAGAAATAGACTTTGATTTTGGACGTTTTGACCAAGTTCCTGAGAACATCGATATATGCCTTCCTTGGCACTCACAGTAATAAATAAAAAAAGTCAAAAAGATTGCCCAGCCGCTGGGCACAAACTCGTGATTCTCAGATGTCAAAGTGGGCTGCTCAGACTGCGCCACCGCAGTTCACCAGAATACGTGGTGATACTTGATCTAAATAGAGAATCCTTTTGAATCGTTTTGTTAAAATCCTTCCCCAAACCACAGCCCTAACCTTAACCACTCGAAATGAACGCCTGAACTGTCGACCTTTGAGTTGTTTCTGTTTTAACCCTGTAACCACGCATAATTAACCCTATAACCATGTGGAATTCGCCCTGTAACCACATGGAAAGAATGCGGAAAGAATAGACAGATTCATAACACGTCAAATTTCAAAAGGAAACTATGAGATCTTGTTGAAGGAGCTGTGCTTATTGCTTTCCAGGTGTGAGGACACAAAGGATAAGGAATTCTGACAGACCACAGTATAACCCCCCCATTCTCTAGAGCAGAGCTGTTGAATGTGTTCCTAAGAGTTAGAATGATCGACAAAGTCAAGATCAACATACAGACAGTAGCAGATGATTGAGTTAGAGCTACTACCCAGCTACTACTACTGCCTAGTTAAGTACGCCCATGACATCAACTGTGTGTGTGCGCCTGTGTGCGTATGACTTTGTGCATGTGTGTCTGCCTACGTGTGTTTCCCTTTATTTATGTTTACAATCCATATTTCCAGGACAGTTATTTTGTCTGCGGGTGATTATCCAGGAGAAGATTATTATTATGCCATCATATTTGTGTAGTGTAGATAGAGAGGGGACGGGACATAAAACACCCACTACAACACACTGTGATTGATGACCCAACGCTCTCCTTAGAGCCACTTCACACACACACACACACACACACACACACACACACACACACACACACACACACACACACACACACACACACACACACACACACACACACACACACACACACACACACACACACAACATTGATGACCCTGGGCTCTCCTCAAAGCCTCTCCTCTGTAAATGACAACTGCCATCTAAAAGACAACCCTTCTTCTGGTGATTTGATTATTGTTCATAACAGACATGTCATAGGAAACACAAATGGCAGATAGTATTTCATGAGAGATGGCACCACAAACGACTCATTCATTGTTCAACAAATGTGGTTTTATATTTTAGGTTGGAGGGTCTCACAAAGGCTCATGTAAGAGACGCACTGCTCATTCTCCATACGGTTTTATATTTTACAGGGTTCTAACAAATGAAAGACAAATGAAATACACTACTCATCAGTTTCAGACTTAGGAAAGAGGGTGTCACATGTGAAATGCACCCATAGTAAGATCCACTTTCTGAAGTACAGTTGCTGTTCAGATCAGGGTTCAAATTGTAGTTGTTTGACCATCTGCCACTCCAGGGAGGCTCAGTCATATGTCTAAACTAAAGAAAAACGAATACCATTTGAACCCAGGTCTGTTGCCATGTCTGGGCCAGCAGGTGCACACGCATAGAATGAGGAATTAGAAATAGGATCTCTATGTGCACACGCCTGTAGTAGGCGTACCAGGTGCCAGAGGTCGAGGTAGAGACAGAGTAGACAGGTAGATAAGAGGTTGAAGAGCTGATAAGATGCTTATGGTTTCTTAATCACCACAAATGAGTGTGCACCTTTTATCTCTGAATGTCAGTGCCCATGGTGCTATGGTTACCTCGAACAGAATAAAACCTTAAGCACCTGAATCTCTTGGCTTTACAGTCGTGTCTGGACAAATTATGATCTGAAAAATACATGAGCGTTAGAGGTCATTACATTTTACATCAAAGTCAACACGGTCTTGAAGCAGGTCGAGGGAGAAACAAGAGGTCTGAACGAGATACTGTATGTGCTATTTGACGGGAGAAGGTCTGTATGAGAGTGAGAGAGAGACCTAGAGAGAGCTAGAGAAGAAGCGAGAGAGGGAGAGGGCGATAATGAGAGAGAGGTTGTCACGACACCAGCACTGTTGAATGGCAACATCATTTGTCTCTGTGTGCGTCCTGAAGATGTCAGATCATCAACATCACAGCATAATTAAATGTGGCGTCCTATCTGCTGCAATACGTCTAACTAACGTATGACTGCCCAGACCAGCAGCCATTCTGTCACCTCACTTCCTGTAATCCCCAGGGCTTTGTGGCTCCTATTAACTTATTGATAGATTTAAATAGAAACTAATACATGGGTTTCCTTCAACACCGAACGTCAACAAGGAAGCTAGGAGAGATACCTACTGTGAGTCACTGTCATGGGGGATAATCATGTCCACAGGGCAGATGAGGGCCCACTGCTCATCTGCGTATCTACACATCTAACGATACTGTAGGCTAACTTAGTTTGGAAACCCAAAAGATGGAAGATCACAATGATGATCCGATGGTCGTCGCAGAATGAGGGATATGAGTTTCATAAACATTTTATATTAATTAAGACGTAATCTACTCTGGTCCAGGACCACTCGGCACACTGGTTGGAGGATGAGTAGGGTCTACTACTTCTGCAAATCTGAATATGGCACGATACTGTAGGCTAACTGAGTTTACAAACCCAGAGGAAGGGTCACTATGATTAACAGATGATCAGAGGTTGATTGATATCCGATTCATTACGATTTCAATGAGAAGGTCATACAGAATGAAGAGACGAGGTTCGAATGTAATATACTGTGGTCCATCACCACTCAACATATTGGGCTCAACATTATATTCAAGTCAGAGAGCAGCCGTTAGTTACATGTGAGATGTTGTGTTTATCGAATTCCCTGTGTTTATTGACTGCTTTGTGTTGGATGTGCTCTGATAATGTAACTATTATTTGTCCAAAACGGTTTATTCATGCCTGTTTGCTTGATGATATGATTTTTTTTTAAACGATTGATCTAATAGAACGAGTGATATGTGGGAGATATGGAAGAATTATGTGTTTCAAGGACATGGCGTGTATTTTGGGTTGGTATTTACCAGCTACGTCAAGGTGACCCTCCATCTTGACAGGCTAATGATGCGCGTCTGTGGATCTGCGGACGTAGGATCTTAATTTGATCACTCTGGTTGCTGAGAATGTTCCCCGTGCAAACTTGTAGCGGGTTCAAGTTTTTTTTTTTAAAGCTTCCAAAGTTTGTCATTTCCACTCCTGTTGTAACAAACGGGCTCAAATTAAGATCCTACCACCTGTGAAGACACAATTCAATCTTTCCATTTTACACATGATGAAAGAACCGTGGGACACTTTTAACACTATTACCACGAGGAAATGTATCCATGGATGAAAGTCACTTAAGAGATTGCAAAAGACACCAGCCATGTACTACACATGCCAAGTGCACGTTGTTTAGCATCTCAAACAATGAGCGTGACGGTTCACTCCGACTGCCTGAAGGAATACCGCATTGCTTGTTGTGAATGCCTTACTCGGACTCGGACCATTTGTGAGTAGACGACAGATGGTTATTGCACAGACTCCTCAGAGTGGCCCATAGGGTATCAGTAGGATGATTGATTTTACCCTCCTGGACATGTCCTGTTGAGTAGAGGTACAACCATAAACTAGTGGAAATTGTAAGTGTCAATGAATGTTAGATTCACAGCTGGGTACATATGGGAATGTATAATAATGTTGAGAGAGAGAGAGAGAGAGAGAGAGAGAGAGAGAGAGAGAGAGAGAGAGAGAGAGAGAGAGAGAGAGAGAGAGAGAGAGAGAGAGAGAGAGAGAGAGAGAGAGAGAGAGAGAGAGAGAGAGAGAGAGAGAGAGAGAGAGAGAGAGAGAGAGAGAGAGAGAGAGAGAGAGAGAGAGAGAGAGAGAGAGAGAGAGAGAGAGAGAGAGAGAGAGAGAGAGAGAGAGAGAGAGAGACGTGCCTTAAGCCCTGTGAGAAGACTGAACAGGCAGTAACAAACCAATTTACTGTACATTAGTTTCAGACAATGAGTTAGGATGAGCAGCTGTTTGTTACAGGCCCAGAGCAGACAATAACATGATTTACATTTCATACAAGGTTGCAATAATACTGTCAAATAGTGAACATGACGATAGTGCCCTTTTAGTGTAAGAGATGTTTGAAAAGACTGCTTAAAATTTCAGCCTGTTTTGGTGTGCACCATTTTCAGCCTGTTTTGCAGCTGTTCACCATTTTCCCCCTACATTTTCACCCCACGCGGGCCCTGGAAATTCGAGTTCAAGCCAATAACATTCACCCTCTCGCCATTTGATTGACATTTAGCAAGAGGCACATCATGGAAACACAGCAGAGCGAGAGAGAGATACCTGCACATATATGAGGCAGTACACCATTTTCTGTGACCACATTTGGCTCGTGAGAGCTACCTTCCAGAAAAACAGATGCTTTCAAACTAAGTATTTTTTGGCAAGACAGTAATTATGCTCATAGATTATGCATGTGTGAACTACACATTGACACTTCCAGCCCAAAGCAGGAAGTTCAAAAAAGACTTAGTCATCGCCAAAGTTCTGCCTTTAATAGACCAATAAGAGAGTTCCAAACCGCTCTGTCTCTCTAGTTTTCAGTTCTCCCCTCCCCACTCAGACCACTCCCAGACAGTCCAAGTAAATATCTTGCTTGAGATAATGCTCTTTGCTAAGAAGCTTTTATTTTGGTTTTGGTTTTGACCATTTTGATTGAAAACAATCATACCAAGGTAATGTCATTGTTACCCAGAAATGCTTTAATATTTATATTTTAAAAAACGGCTGCATTGGACCTTTAAACAGCTTGTAGGAGAGTGAGCGGTTACAGGGGTTGTACCAACCATCTTCTCAGTGAGAACACACCTGAACCTGCTATAGACCCATTGCCTGGGAGGAGATGTGTGCATGTCTGTGTGTGCTTGTGTGTCTGCATCCTTGTGCACGTGAGTGTGGGTATTAGTCATATGGAACCTTCCAAACAACACCAAGTATTTTTTTTTCACCTCGTGTCTTTTTATTGTGCTCACAAGCAACCAGAGGAGGCTGGTAGGGGGGGGGGGGGGGGGGTGGGGATGGGCTATAGGAGGATGGGTTCATTGTATTGGCTGTAATGGATTAAGTGGAACGGAGTCAAACTTGGTTTCCATATGTTTGATGTGGTTTGATACTGTTCCATGTACTGGATTTCAGCCATTACTATGAGCCCGTCCTCCTATAGCACCTCCCACCAGCCTCCTCTGCCAGCAACACATCATCATCGGGGATCTCAGGATGTGGCATCCTAATCACACTCCTCTGTTCTACAAGAGGTTGTCTGCCTCACTGTAGCTTCATTTTCTTCTTTATGTTTCCGTCAGATACACAATAGCCACTTGAGATATCAAATCACAAGTTTGAGTTGGTTAGATGTATTTAGTTGAATAGATCCTCATATAATAAGCATATCAAATGTGTGATGTTGTGCTATTATTTATTTGATTCGAGCAATTACAACCTCTCCAATTATCTGGTGTTTGTCCTCCTTTGAAGTCTGTGCATCGAGCCATCTGTATCATTCAAATGAGCTCTCACTCACTCACGACTCTCATCGAGCCATCTGTATCATTCAAATGAGCTCTCACTCACTCACGACTCTCATCGAGCCATCTGTATCATTCAAATGAGCTCTCACTCACTCACGACTCTCATCGAGCCATCTGTATCATTCAAATGAGCTCTCACTCACTCACGACTCTCATCGAGCCATCTGTATCATTCAAATGAGCTCTCACTCACTCACGACTCTCATCGAGCCATCTGTATCATTCAAATGAGCTCTCTGTATCATTCAAATGACTCACGACTCTCATCGAGCCATCTGTATCATTCAAATGAGCTCTCACTCACTCACGACTCTCATCGAGCCATCTGTATCATTCAAATGAGCTCTCACTCACTCACGACTCTCATCGAGCCATCTGTATCATTCAAATGAGCTCTCACTCACTCACGACTCTCATCGAGCCATCTGTATCATTCAAATGAGCTCTCACTCACTCACGACTCTCATCGAGCCATCTGTATCATTCAAATGTCACTCACCTCACTCTATTAGGGTAAAAGAGGCATGATGTAAAGAGAAGTGTCTCGTGAATTACAGAGGAGGAACTCCTTTAAGTCCGGGAAAACTCCAGGGCTGGATGGCATACCAGTAGAAGTATACCAAAACCCTTTTGGATATACTCAGAGGAACGTTATTATCATGTTTTAACCAATCCTATATACAGTTGAAGTCGGACGTTTACATACACTAAGGATGGTGTCATTAAAACTCATTTTACAACCAACTATAGTTTTGATAAGTCGGTTGGGACATCTACTCTGTGCATGACACAATAATTATTTCCAAACAATTGTTTACAGACAGATTATTTCACTTATAATTCATTGTGTAATTCACAATTCCAGTGGGTCAGAGGTTTACATACACTAAGTTGACTGTGCCTTTAAACAGCTTGGAAAATTCCAGAAAATGATGTCATGGCTTTAGAAGTGTGTACCTGTGGATGTATTTCAAGGCCTACCTTCAAACTCAGTGCCTCTTTGCTTGACTTCATGGGAAAATCCAAAGAAATTAGCCAAGACTTCAGATAAAAAACCATTAAACCTCTGTCTGGTTCACACTTGGGAGCAATTTCCAAACGCCTGAAGGTACCACTCAGGAATGAGACGCGTTCTGTGTCCTAGAGATGAACGTACTTTGGTGCAAAAAGTGCAAATCAATCCCAGAACAACAGCAATGGACCTTGTGAAGATGCTGGAGGAAACAGGTACAAAAGTATCTATATCCACAGTAAAACAAGTCCTTTATCGACATAATCTGAAAGGCCGCTTAGCAAGGAAGAAACCACTGCTCCAAAACCGCCATAAAAAAGCCAGACTATGGTTTGTAACTGCACATGGGGACAAATATCATACTTTTTGGAGTAATGTCCTCTGGTCTGCAAAAATAGAACTGTTTGGCCATAATGACCATCATTATGTTTGGAGGAAAAAGGGGGAGGCTTGCAAGCCGAAGAACATATTGTAGGGGTGCTTGCTGCAGGAGGGACTGTTGCACTTCACAAAATAGATGGCATCATGAGGGAGAAAAATAATGGGGATATATTGAAGCAAGATCTAAAGACATCAGTCAGGGAGCTAAAGCTTGGTTGAAAATGGGTCTTCCAAATGGACAATGACCCCAACCCCAAGCATACTTCCAAAGTTGTAGCAAAATGGCTTCTCCAGGCTAGGGTCTATTTTTCTCCACTTCCTGTCTGACTGATGTGCCCAAAGTAAACTGCCTGTTACTGCCTGAAGCTAAAATAATGTATGACACTATAACACAATTGATATGGTAGGAGAAAATCCAAAGAAAAATCAACCAGATTGTTTTTGGGGAGAGAGCCCATGCTCTTACAATGGAAGGCTATGGGTCATATGCAATTCCAGCTCCCATATTGCAATTCCTATGGCTTCCACTAGATGTCAACAGTCTTTCAGGCTTGTTTCTTCCCAAACGAGGAAGAATTTTGAGTTTTAGTACTGGGAGTCAGAGTTGGAAATCAGGCTGTGCACGCGCGACGAGGAGGACACGCACGGGCTAATTTTGTTTTCCTATCGAACATACTTCTTTCTGTATGAAATATTATAGTTTAATTACATTTTAGGGTACCTCAGGATTAAATCAAAATGTATTTTGATTTGTTTTAACAAAGTTTAGCGGTAGCTTTTTGGATTCTTTTCCCTGCACGTTGAACAAGTGGATTACTCAAATCGATGGTGCCAACTAAACTGACTTTTTGGGATATAAAGAAGGATTCTATCTAACAAAACGACCATGCATGTTGTAGCTGGGACCCTTGGGATTGCAAATCAGAGGAAGATATTTTTTTAAAGTGAATATTTAATTGCTATTTGTGATTTTACGAAGCCTGTGCTGGTTGAAAAATATTTTGATGTGGGGTGTCGTCCTCAAACAATCGCATGCATGCTTTCGCTGTAAAGCCTATTGTAAATTTGGACAATGCAGTTAGATTAACAAGCATTTAAGCTTTAAACTGATATAAAACACTTGTATGTACCGAGATGTTTAATATCCACAATTCTTATGATTATTTATTTGAATTGGGCGTCCTCCAATTTCACCGGAAGTTGTCGATAGGTGTCCCGCTGGCGCCCTAATTTTAATTAAGGACAACAAAGTCAAGGTATTGGAATGGCCATCACAAAGCCCTGACCTCAATCCTATAGAAAATGTGTGGACAGAACTGAAAAAGCGTGTGCAAGCAAGGAGGCCTACTAACCTGACACAGTTAAACCAGCTCTGTCTGGAGGAATGGGCCAAAATTCACCCAACTTATTGTGGGAAGCTTGTGGAACACTACCCGGAATGTTTGACCCAAGTTAAACAATTAAAAGGCAATGCTACCAAATACTAATTGAGTGTGTGTAAACTTCTGACCCACTGGGAATGTGATCAAAGAAATAAAATCTGAAATAAATAATTCTCTCCACTATTATTCTGACATTTCACATTCTTGTGGTGATCCGAACTGACCTAAGACAGGGAATTTTTACTAGGATTAAATGTCAAGAATTATGAAAAAACTGAGTTTAAATGTATTTGGCTAAGGTGTATGTAAGCTTTCGACTTCAACTGTAAATGGTAGATTATCAGACACTCAAAAAAGGTCTGATTTCATTATTACTGAAACAGGATCCAAGTGGAAAATATAAAGATCCAGTCCTTTCATAAAAATTGGAGGCCTCTTATACTTCAGTGTTATGTTGCAGAAATTCTAGGAAAATGCTCAGCACATGGAATTAAAAAGGTATTGCCGGATATTATTCATCCTATTCAGACCATATTTTTACATGGGCGATACATTGGAGATAATATAAGACAACTATCAAATCAAATCAAATTTATTTATATAGCCTTCGTACATCAGCTGATATCTCAAAGTGCTGTACAGAAACCCAGCCTAAAACCCCAAACAGCAAGCAATGCAGGTGTAGAAGCACGGTGGCTAGAAAAAACTCCCTAGAAAGGCCAAAACCTAGGAATAAACCTAGAAAGGAACCAGGCTATGTGGGGTGGCCAGTCCTCTTCTGGCTGTGCCGGGTGGAGATTATAACAGAACATGGCCAAGATGTTAAAATGTTCATAAATGACCAGCATGGTCAAATAATAATAAGGCAGAACAGTTGAAACTGGAGCAGCAACACGGCCAGGTGGACTGGGGACAGCAAGGAGTCATCATGTCAGGTAGTCCTGGGGCATGGTCCTAGGGCTCAGGTCCTCCGAGAGAGAGAAAGAAAGAGAGAAGGAGAGAATTAGAGAACGCACACTTAGATTCACACAGGACACCGAATAGGACAGGAGAAGTACTCCAGATATAACAAAGTGACAAAAGCCCCCTGACACATAAACTACTGCAGCATAAATACTGGAGGCTGAGACAGGAGGGGTCAGGAGACACTGTGGCCCCATCCGAGGACACCCCCGGACAGGGCCAAACAGGAAGGATATAACCCCACCCACTTTGCCAAAGCACAGCCCCCACACCACTAGAGGGATATCTTCAACCACCAACTTACCATCCTGAGACAAGGCTGAGAATAGCCCACAAAGATCTCCGCCATGTCACAACCCAAGGGGGGGCGCCAACCCAGACAGGATGACCACATCAGTGAATCAACCCACTCAGGTGACGCACCCCTTCCAGGGACGGCATGAGAGAGCCCCAGTAAGCCAGTGACTCAGCCCCTGTAATAGGGTTAGAGGCAGAGAATCCCAGTGGAAAGAGGGGAACCGGCCAGGCAGAGACAGCAAGGGCGGTTCGTTGCTCCAGAGGCTTTCCGTTTACCTTCCCACTCCTGGGCCAGACTACACTCAATCATATGACCCACTGAAGAGATGAGTCTTCAGTAAAGACTTAAAGGTTGAGACCGAGTTTGCGTCTCTGACATGGGTAGGCAGACCGTTCCATAAAAATGGAGCTCTATAGGAGAAAGCCCTGCCTCCAGCTGTTTGCTTAGAAATTTTAGGGACAATTAGGAAGCCTGCGTCTTGTGACCGTAGCGTACGTGTAGGTATGTACGGCAGAACCCCCAATGGTGGAACAGAACCAAATCAGAGAGAGAGGTAGGAGTAATCCCTCTCACCCCACCCCCAATGCACCATTGTTAATGACTGTCCCACTTGTAGGTTAGCAGCTAAATGACTGTAAACAATAGAACACTATGAAAAGTCTGGGAAACCAGGCCTGGAATTCACAGCTGACTTTGAAAAAGCTTTTGATAAAGTAAGATTGGAGATTATATGTAAATGCCTGGATTATTTCAATTTTGAAGAACCTCTTATGAGGTAATTGTATTAGCAAACAAATATTCAATTTTATTTGGAATGGCGACAAAATTAGAAGGGCCTATTTATATAAAAAGCATTAAATCATTAGACCTCTTACTAAAGGCGTTGTTCATACAAAAGTTATACTTAAATCTGAACTACTTCACTAGCAAATTAGTAAGAATGTCTCACTCCATGTTCAAGAATGGCCTTTTTCTCTTTATTCAGATAACTACCTCTCACTTTCGGTTTTTTGAAAATTAAATCTCCAACGTAGCATTATTTTTTAAACAAGCAATAGAAAGTTGGCTACAATTTCAATTTAATCCACCAGAAAAGACATAAGAAATAATCCAACAAATATTGTGGTTAAACTCAAATATACTAATCGATAAAAAGAACAATTTTTTTACAAAATGTATAATCTTTGTAAATTATATGATTAATAGGACTGGTGGCGTTATGTCACACATGCAGCTTACAAAAATATATGGAAATGTGTGGGCTGCCCAAAATTACAACCAATTAATTGCAGCATTACCGCATAAATGGAAGGGGCAAGAGGAAGGGGGAAAAAGTAAGGAATTTGTCTGTTGGCCCTGCATTAAAGACCAAAATGAGTTAAAGAAAATTGTGATAAATAAAAAAATATACCAGTTTAATTTAACTTCTGTGGGACTAGAGTCCCACCTGGCCAACATCCAGTGAAATTGCAGAGCGCCAAATTCAAAAACAGAAATACTCATTATAAAAATTAATAAAACATACAAGTGTTATACATCGGCTTAAATATTAATTTCTTGTTAATCCAACCGATGTGTCAGATTTCAAAAAGGCTTTATGGCGAAAGCATACCATGCGATTATCTGAGAACAGTGCCCAGCAGACAAATCATTTCAAATAGTAACCAGCCAAGTAGAGGAGTTACAAAAGTCAGAAATAGCGGTAAAATTAATCACTTACCTTTGATGATCTTCATAAGGTTGCACTCCCAAGACTCCCATCTACTCAATAAATGTTTGTTTTGTTCGATAAAGTCCCACTTTATATCCAAAAACCTCAATTTTGTTTGTGCTTTTTGTTCAGTAATCCACAGGTTCAAAGGCCGTCACACAGGCAGACGAAAAATCCAAAAAGTATCAGTAAAGTTCGTAGAAACATGTCAAATGATGTTTATAATCATTCCTCAGATTGTTTTTAGTCATAATAATCAATCATATTTCATCCGGACAAAAGCTTCGTCAATATAAAAGGAAAAAAAGAAAGGCGCGCTCTCTGTCATGCGCTTGAAAAAGCTCTGAGACACTGCAGTGTCTACTCATTCAGAGTGGTCTTACTCCCTCATTTTTTCAGAATACAAGCCTGAAACAATTTCTAAAGACTGTTGACATCTCGTGGAAGCCATAGGAAGTGCAATTTGAGTCCTGTGTCAATGGAATCTGTATATGCAGTTAATGGAAAACTACAAACATAAACAAATCCCACTTCCTGGATGGATTTTTCTCAGGTTTTTGCCTGCCATATTAGTGGAGGTGAAAATAGTGCACCGATTTCATGGCACATGGTTTATGAACTAATACGCAAAACAGCGCTGGATTCAAAACTTTTCAATTCAAATTATTATACAAAATTCTTGCAACCGATATAATATTATATATATATATATATGGGGGATACAACCTTCCCAGCGCTGCAGATTTTGCTGGAAAGAGACAGTCATTAGATCATTCATTTTGGTACTGTCCATATGTAGCTTGTTTTTGGTCACAGGTCCAAGAATGGCTGAAGAATTGCAACATTTACCTGGTGCTAACGCTGCAGATAGCAATACTGGGAGTCATAGTCATAGTCAATCGAGCAATAATATAGTACTACTTTTTGCAAAAATGTTTATCTTTCATTTACAATCTGTAGAAATTCTGAGAGGAGAAAGGTTCAGAACTTTTGTGAAGCATGACATCACAGTTGAAAAATAAAACAGCACAGGCAAAAATAAATCTAGTTGAAAGAGCTGAAGTAGACTGTGTAATGTACAATGTAATGTACAATACTGTAATAGTACCATAGTTCACATTTTCTTTAATGTGCTTCTCATTCCACCCACCTGTAGCACGCGCTCCAAGTAGGTATATCTCTCTGGTCACCCCCAAAACCAATTCTTCCTTTGGCCGCCTCTCCTTCCAGTTCTCTGCTGCCAATGACTGGAACGAACTACAAACATCTCTGAAACTGGAAACACTCATCTCCCTCACTAGCTTTAGGTACCAGCTGTCAGAGCAGCTTACATATTAGCTCAGTTGGTAGAGCATGGCGCTTGTAACGCCAGGGTAGTGGGTTCGATCCCCGGGACCACCCATACGTAGAATGTATGCACACATGACTGTAAGTCGCTTTGGATAAAAGCGTCTGCTAAATGGCATATATTATTATTATTATATTACTGCACCTGCACATAGCCCATCTATAATTTATCCCAAACAACTACCTCTCCCCCCTACTGTATTTATTTATTTTGCCCCTTTGCACCCCATTATTTCTATCTTTACATTGCACTTTCTTCCACTGCAAATCTACCATTCCAGTGTTTTACTTGCTATATTGTATTTACTTCGCCACCATGGCCTTTTTTTTGCCTTTACCTCCCTTATCTCACCTTGCTCACATTGTATATACTTATTTTTCTATTGTATTATTGACTGTATGTTTGTTTTACTCCATGTGTAACTCTGTGTTGTTGTATGTGTGGAACTGCTTTGCTTTATCTTGGCCAGATCGCAATTGTAAATAAGAACTTGTTCTCAACTTGCCTACCTGGTTAAATAAAGGTGAAATAAGTAAAAATACATATCAAAACTCCAACGGGAAATATTTCTTTATCTCTGAGTATATCTAGGTTACCCTAACTAGATCGGCAAATCCTGTATTGCATACAATTATTTGTCTTCATTAGAAAATCACATTTAAAATCTTACAGTGTCTCTTCTGCCAAATTTGACCATCCCTGGTATTACAATATGGTGATTTGTTTGTGAGTGAGGATGCAAAGCATTCTTATTCCACCCTGCCTCAGTCTCCCTTAGTTTTCTGTTATTCATTAATAGGTGTACTGGTGGTGACCATTACATTTCAGCCATTTCACAGACACACTTATCCAGAGCAACTTACAGTAGCGAGAGGATACATTTTCATACTGGTCTCCCGTGGGATTTGAACCCACAACACTGACATTGCAAGTGCCGTGCTATACCAACTGAGCCACACAGGGATCATAAAGATTCTGCTCCGAAGGGGTGTCATTGATTCAACCTTTCTACCGTATAGACGGTGGTTACGACCACTACTAGCTCTTATCTTTTTGTCCCTGTGTTCCTCCTCTGCATGTAGGCTCCATGTCGCCACCGTACAGGTTCCATTTACTACCACCGGCCCACTCGCTCACATCCCTGAGGGACTTCCTCTTCCCAGGCTTGTTATCTCGCCCTTGGCTCTCACAGAGAGAGAGAGAGAGAGAGAGAGAGAGAGAGAGAGAGAGAGAGAGAGAGAGAGAGAGAGAGAGAGAGAGAGAGAGAGAGAGAGAGAGAGAGAGAGAGAGAGAGAGAGAGAGAGAGAGAGAGAGAAGAGAGAGATATGAGAGAAGAGAGAGATATGAGAGAGATATGAGAGAAGAGAGAGATATGAGAGAAGAGAGAGATATGAGAGAGATATGAGAGAAGAGAGAGATATGAGAGAGATATGAGAGAAGAGAGAGATATGAGAGAGATATGAGAGAAGAGAGAAATATGAGAGAGATATGAGAGAAGAGAGAGATATGAGAGAAGAGAGTGAAGGGGAAATGAGAGTCGGAGAGAGGGGTATAGAAAGATAAATATAGTCCAATGAATGCATTGTTTAGTGTTGTGATGTGGAATGGCTTTGCTGGCATGCATCTAAAACATTTTTGGAGAGTTTGCCCCACGAAGATGCACATGCGTATATATCTCTCTTTTTCCTCTCTTTCTCTCTATATATATATAGATATATATATATATCTCATTGACGGTGACAAACGGTGACAAACGGTGCCCACAAACTGTTAGGGCCTACACAAAGCTGTCCCAACAGCAGAGATTTATTTTTAGCACCATGTAGTGAATCCTTACCACTGCCATACATGTCTATCAGCGAAGCCTTGTCTGACAGCGGAAGAGTTCATTCAGCCTCATTGTCTGCCTTTAAAAAAAACATAGCTGACATGACTGACATGCTTAAACAAATGGCGGTTCAAATCAAATCAAAGTGTATTTGTCACGTGTGCCAAATACAACAGGTGAAATGCGGAACACAATGCAAATAGTCCAAGTTAGCCATTTTATTACCTGTTCAGGAGTCTTATGGCTTGGGGGTAAAAGCTGTTGAGAAGCTTTTTGGTCCTAGACTTGGCGCTCTGGTACCGCTTGCTCCGGTAGTAGAGAGAACAGTCTATGACTGGGGTAGCTGGAGTCTTTGACAATTTTTAGGGCCTTCCACTGACACTGGCCTGGCGTAGAGGTCCTGGATGGCAGGCAGCCGTACGCACTACCCTCTGTAGTGCCTTACAGCAACAAGCAGTTGCCGTATCAGGCAGTGATACAACCAGCTCTCGATGTTACAGCTGTAGAACCTTTTGAGGACCTGAGGACCCATGCCAAACCTGTTTAGTTTCTTGAGGGGAATAGGCTTTGCCGTGCCCTCATCACGACTATCTTGGTGTGTTTGGACCATTCTAGTTTGTTGGTGAGGTGGACACCAAGGAACCCCCCCCCCCTCTCCCCTGTAACTATTCTCCAGGTTGTTGCTGTAAATGAGAACGTGTTCTCAGTCAACTTACCTGGTAAAATAACTTTAACTTAAAATAAAATAAATTCTCCCTGTACACCAAGTCAGAACTGTTGGATAAATAAAGGTGGCAGATAAGCAGACAATAAAAGCTCTTACAATATTCAATTATAAAATGTTTCTAAAACAGGCTATAGGCTACATGTGCACCACCAAGTTAGAACAGTAGGCGGGGGAAAGGGACCAAATTATTAGGGTGAGGCACATGGGCTACTAATACCTTACTACACAACATACACTTAGTTTTACTTTCTTAGCTAAAGTATACATATCTCCCTGGCATATTACATCATTTATGCAGCAGCATACAATACATTTTTGGACTCACCTTGTTGTGCTTCGTGGGCAAATTTTGTCATCAAAGTTTGCCATCAAAGTCGGTCAAAGTCGGTCACAAAGTTGAATCATGACGTCAGGGATCTTCAGGTCGGAGATCTAGAAAGAGACTGGAGTTCTCGACTTGGAATTCTGAGTTGGATGACCATTCAAAATGTATTTTCCCAGTCTAAGCTAATTTTTTTCAGAGTTCCTAGTTGTTTTGATCTCACTGAAGTCTGAGATTTCCCAGGTCAGAGTTTCCAGTTGCTTGAAAACGGCAGAAGTCACTGCCAGTGTATTGTTCTGCCTTCAGCTATGGAACCCTGACCTCTTCACTGGACGTGCTATCTTGTCCTGGACCTGCTGTTTTCGACTCTCTCTCTATTGCATCTGCTGTCTTTAACTCTGAATGCTCGGATATAAAAAGCCAACTAACATTTACATGTGAGGTGCTGACATGTTACACCATCTACAACCCGGCACAGCCAGAAGAGGACTTGCCACCCCTCAGAGTCTGGTTCCTCTCTATGTTTCTTCCTAGGTTCCTGCCTTTCTAGGGAGTTTGTCCTAGCTTCTACATCTGCATTGCTTGCTGTTTGGGGTTTTAGGCTGAGTTCCTGTATAGCACTTTGTGACATCGGCTGTTGGAAAAAGGGCTTTATAAATACATTTCATTGATTGATTGATTGACACAACATTTTCTGGCCCATCTTGTTGAATGTTTATCCTTTAAGCTTGGAAAAGAGACCCATAAACCCAGACTTGGACCACACACTGACTCCACTGATTAGCAGGCTAGTGATTGCTTTGCAACGCTTGCAGTTAGCCACTGATTCCTTCCAAACCACTCATTGTTGAATTTGCGATTTCCAACTTAGTGGGTAATGCTTATGTCCAATGGCCAATGAGCACCGATATGTTTTATCAATAATTTATCTTCATATGAAAAGGATTTGCCAGAAGATTGTTGACTTGATTAATGATGATGACTAAGATTTTGAAAGTATGATGTTGAGATCAGTGCAATCAAAGCTACGGAAGATATAACGTGATTTGACTTCATATCTGTGACCAATGACCTTGAGCCTTCTTGGATAGGCACTTCTAATATAACTTCTATGGCAGCACCAAAGGGGCTCGAATTTTCGAGGAACACTGCATTTTGGAGCTGCCTTAATCAAGAAAGCAAAAAAGAGACAAAGTTTTATATATGGCTTTGTTAACTCAATTATTATTATTTTTTACATTGTTTGCAAACTGATAAGAGATGCGTATTGATGTCAAAATAACATGCAAAACAGGCAACAACAAAAAAATACATATATATGTTTTTTAGGCTACACAGGTGGGGCTCAAAACTAGAATGACGGGTCGCAACACAGAGAGAAAGAGAAAAAGAGAGAGAGGCGGAGAGAGCAAGAGAAAGATAGAGGCGGAGAGAGGGAGTCTGAACTCAACAACCACTAGGCTACCTCTACCTCTTCAGGTTCCTTTTAGACATCCCTTTATCTTTCCCTCCATGTACACGCGATGTTGTTGACACTAGTATTCTGTCTGTTTTCGGGTCATGCATTGCTCCCTGAGTTGCTTTTTTTTCCGTTTCTTGTTAAGTACTTGTAGTTGTTCACCTCCTTCACCCTCTGTTAATGTTCTCTATCTATGGGATGGATGGACTTTACCCTGTCATGACCTATACACCACGAGAACTAAAGAAGGTTACAGTTATTTACATCTTACTAACATCTTTTTGCCCAATCTGTAGTCACATTTTCAAAACTCTAAACACAATTAACACAACCTCCGTCTGTGGACCATACCATTAACACAATTCATGTTGTTTTCACCAAATACGCAGTTAATTAACACATTTCTAAAATGCTTAAATTGTCTTTACATACATGCTTACCCAATACCAAAATTATGGATCTTTCTTGTCTTATTTAAAAATGCTTGCACACAGCATGCCAGAAATAAATGTTAATTTCAATGTTCAAAACCCTTAAATATAGTATAAAGCCTTTAATTCTGCAACAACAGCAGCTCAAAAGCTATATTGAAATAGCTGATAAGCATTTGTGACCCGATTCAGGAAACTAGGTATAGGCCGCAAGTCACAACTTCACAGGAGAACTGTTTGAATGTAATAATGTTTTTTTAAATCAAAATGCGTTTTTTGGCAGAAATGCCTTCTCGAACATGTAAACCTTCATGTGCCTTAATATCAAACTTGTATGCCATCTGTAAATACAAATAAAATGGTTAAATTACGAACCTAGTTTGTTTAGCCACAGAAAACATGAGCAACCTTCCCGCTAGCCATGATTGGCTGAGATAATGAGTGGACTGGACACGCCAAGAGATGAGTTTGGATTGGTCTGCCATATAATACATGTAATCGTGTCAAATGCAGCTTTTTAAAAAATGTATTAATTATTAAAACTTCATAAACCTAATGTCAAGTTAAAGTGTACTGTTAGTTAGCTAATGTTAGCTGGCTGGCTCACTAGCTAACATTATGTGTATGCTCTCCACTTTCTGGTGGACAGAGTTTTGAAGTCAGGGGAATTCGAGTATGATAGCTAAGGAGAAAACACCAGTCTGGATTACATCATCAAACTAAGGGCAACCATGCATGGCATCAGACAGGAGACGTGTCCAACCATTATGTATGTAAGATAGTCTAGCTAGCTACATTTTCAGATATTACACGTTTCTAATTTTGACAGAAATTGGTTTAATTTCCAGTGTACTGTTAGCTAGCTAACATTAGCTGGCTGAGTCACTAGCTAACATTATGTGTATGATCTTAATCTTCGTATCTCAGACACATTTGCATGACTAGTTATAGACATAGAACCTGGTTGGTTAGCTACCTGCAGATTCATGCAAAGTTGTGATTATGGTCCATTGTTTAGCTAGCTAGCTACATGTCTTAACAAAAGATTCAACTCTAATTTTGACAAAACATTTTTATTTTAAGTTAGTGTATTGTTAGCTAGCTAGCTAACGTTAACTGGCTAGCTAGCTAACATTAGCTGTCTGGCTCACTAACTAACGTTACATCATGCATTGGTATATATTGTTTACCTAGCTAGCTATCTAGCTACATTTCTTAACAAAAAACTATAATCTTAGTGTGCCAGAGCCAGAATAACTGATGAATTTTTGAATGCTCAACAGCCATTGAATATGTCCGGTGTCAGGCAACAAAGCGTAATTCAATTGTTGCCAACAGCACAGTTACGGTCATCAAAGCTCTGGATAACATGAGAACTGCCTAACCAGCTCTGCTAGGGGGAGTAAAATGGTCAGAGTGGAGTGTTCTCTCATTATGTGTCTGGAGGTAGCTAGCCAATGTTAGTCAGTTAGCTTGGGTGCTTGACTGTCGTTAGGTCAAATCTATTTATTGGCCAGAGCGTCCAGTGTGTGCTCTGAATGCGAAACGCTCTGAATTTACGAATTGACAGTCTGACAGCACAGTTGCAGTCACCAACACTCTGGATAACATAACAGCTTAACCAGCTCTGCTAGGGCGAGTAATGTTCAGTGAGCTGTCTGGAAGTAGCTGGCAAGTTAGTACAGAATGCACAGATCAACCCTTAAAGAGATGGGTGGGGTTAAGGCTTAAGAGGGTGTGAACAATGCTGAATGGGTGTAGACAAAGAAGGGCTCTCCAATAGTAGTACCAAAACATTGAAAGACGGTTTTCTCAAAAGTGAGTTTACAAGATGATCAACTTTCAAAGCAAAATGACTTTCCAATTGTTTCCTCAAATGCAATGTATGATATACAATTCTGTAGCTCGGAGTCTCTACTTTTATCCAATGTAAAAAACTGATTTTGAATGAACAGATCATTGAAACATTGAGAAATAGCTGATTTACTGTAAGTTGAGTAAAATAGACCAACCACAGCTGATTCCAATCTCAATCGGAGACATAGCCAGGTGTTGAAGTCCTTTCAATTACATGGACATACACAGTAAAAAGGGGGACTCTTTGGATTGATTTTGTTCAATGTGGATACAGAACAACACAGAGAGAGAAAAAAATATATGTCTGGACAAGGGAGAGGAATATTTGGACCAGGGAGAGGAATAGTTGGACCAGGGAGAAGAATAGTTGGACCAGGCAGAGGAGTAGCTGGACCAGGCAGAGGAGTAGCTGGACCAGACAGAGGAGTAGCTGGACCAGGACAAGGGAGAAGTAAGAATGTGTGGTGGTGTTCAAAGGAGAGTAAGAGCTGTTGTCACTGATGAAATAAGAGCCACAATCATAAACCATGGTCTATCACTGAGAGAGGCTGCTGAAAGAGTCCAGCCTAATACCATGGTCTATCACTGAGAGAGACTGATGAAAGAGTCCAGCCTAATACCATGATCTATCACGGAGAGAGGCTGCTGAAAGAGTCCAGCCTTATACCATGGTCTATCATTGAGAGGCTGGTGAAAGAGTCCAGCCTAATACCATGATCTATCACTGAGAGAGGCTGGTGAAAGAGTCCAGTCTTATACCATGGTCTATCATTGAGAGGCTGGTTAAAGAGTCCAGCCTAATACCATGGTCTATCACTGAGAGGCTGGTTAAAGAGTCCAGCCTAATACCATGGTCTATCATTGAGAGGCTGGTTAAAGAGTCCAGCCTAATACCATGGTCTATCACTGAGAGAGACTGATGAAAGAGTCCAGCCTAATACCATGATCTATCACTGAGAGAGGCTGGTGAAAGAGTCCAGCTTAATACCATGGTCTATCACTGAGAGAGGCTGGTGAAAGAGTCCAGTCTTATACCATGGTCTATCATTGAGAGGCTGGTTAAAGAGTCCAGCGTAATACCATGGTCTATCACTGAGAGAGGCTGGTGAAAGAGTCCAGACTAATACCTTGATCTATCACTGAGAGGCTGGTGAATGAGTCCAGCCTAATACCTTGATCTATCACTGAGAGAGACTGGTGAAAGAGTCCAGCATTATACCATGATCTATCACTGAGAGAGGCTGGTGAAAGAGTCCAGCCTAATACCATGATCTATCGCTGAGAGAGGCTGGTGAAAGAGTCCAGCCTAATACCATGGTCTATCATTGAGAGGCTGGTTAAAGAGTCCAGCCTAATACCATGGTCTATCATTGAGAGGCTGGTTAAAGAGTCCAGCGTAATACCATGGTCTATCACTGAGAGAGGCTGGTGAAAGAGTCCAGCCTTATACCATGGTCTATCACTGAGAGAGGCTGGTGAAAGAGTCCAGCCTAATACCATGGTCTCTCACTGAGAGAGACTGGTGAAAGAGTCCAGCCTAATCTCAGATGGTCAACAGTGGTTTCCATTATCTGGAATTTCAACAAACCAACAGGTAAGTAATGCATTTCACAAGAGCTTCTTCTGTCATTACTGTTGATATGTCCCAAAGTAACTGTAGGCCACCAGTCCCAATGCAAATACATATGTAGTATTTTTGTTGCTCTAAAGGACACAACATCTTCCTCCCTCTGGGGGAAGAGGACAGCACCTCAGTGAAGAACAAGAGCCATTGTAAGATTGGTCATCTCTGACAATGCAATAAAACTGAGAGAAATTCAGGCCAGAATTGTAGAGGACAACTTGCTATTTCACAATGTGGAAAGCATCAGCCTGACTACCATCGCTCAGACTCTGAACAAAGACAGAATTGGAATGAAACCGTTTTTAAAAAAGGAACAGTGAGCGGGGTCAAGTAACTCCGGCACCAATACGTCCAGGTATGATGTCTATCCAATATACATACAGTAGGACATACTGAAAAGCATTTACACATAATGTTTTATTTCTTTCAGAGAGTCATGGAGTTGGAGGCTAATCCGACCCCACATTTAAATATTTCTGTAGACGAGGCAGGGTTTAACCTGGCAAAAACACGTCAGCGGGGAAGAAACGTCATGGGGAAAAGGGCCTCTGTTGATGTGCCGGGTCAGAGAGGAGAACATTTTCACAATGTGTTCTGCAATCTGGAGTGCTGGTTTGGTGCTGCAGAAATGACAGATTGGTCCCTACAACACTGAGTGCCTTCTTTTGTTTTTAGGTGATCTCCACCAACAACTGGTGCCAGAAGCAGAAAGGGCACCGCTGGGAGGAAACATGAGTACATTTGTGATTGGGTGGGACAAAGTAGAATTCCACCATTCACATGCAATCACAAACTGGTTTGCAGCCCATTCAAGAAAGGTTTCCCTTTTCCTCCACCTTACTCACCTTTCCTCCCCCTACTCACCCCCCACTCACCTTTCCTCCCCCTACTCACCTTTCCTCCCCCTACTCACCTTTCCTCCCCCTACTCACCTTTCCTCCCCCTTACTCACCTTTCCTCCCCCTACTCACCTTTCCTCCCTCCTACTCACCTTTCCTCCCCCTACTCACCTTTCCTCACCCCTACTCACCTTTCCTCACCCCTACTCATCTTTCCTCACCCCTACTCACCTTTCCTTCCCCCTACTCACCTTTCCTCCCCCTACTCACCGTTCCTCCCCCTACTCACCTATCCTCCCCCTATTCACCTTTCCTCCCTCCTACTCACCTTTCCTCCCCCTATTCACCTTTCCTCCCTCCTACTCACCTTTCCTCCCCCTATTCACCTTTCCTCCCCCACTACTCACCCCCTCCCTATTCACCTTTCCCCAACCCCATTGAGGATTTTTTTTCTGCCTGGAGGTAGAAAGTGTATGATCATCGGTCACATGACCAAATGTTCTTCCTGGATGCAATGGATGCCGGCTTCCAAGGTTCATAGCGAGAGACGACATAGGATGTGATGTGGACGAGAACATGTGGCCAAATGCTGAAGATCGTATAGGTTAGAACAGGACTGTGCATTTTGGGGGATTTTCCCTTCTGTGCCTTTTTTACTGTAATTGTGTTACATTTTTACACATTTGGAACCAAAGGTCATGTATGTTGGATGTGTTGTTGAACCAAAGGCCATGTATGTTGGATGTGTTGTTGAACCAAAGGCCATGTATGTTGGATGTGTTGTTGAACCAAAGGCCATGTATGTTGGATGTGTTGTTGAACCAAAGGCCATGTATGTTGGATGTGTTGTTGAACCAAAGGCCATGTATGTCGGATGTGTTGTTGAACCAAAGGCCATGTATGTTGGATGTGTTGTTGAACCAAAGGCCATGTATGTCGGATGTGTTGTTGAACCAAAGGCCATGTATGTTGGATGTGTTGTTGAACCAAAGGCCATGTATGTCGGATGTGTTGTTGAACCAAAGGCCATGTATGTCGGATGTGTTGTTGAACCAAAGGCCATGTATGTTGGATGTGTTGTTGAACCAAAGGCCATGTATGTTGGATGTGTTGTTGAACCAAAGGAACCAAAGGTCATGTATGTTGGATGTGTTGTTGAACCAAAGGCCATGTATGTTGGATGTGTTGTTGAACCAAAGGCCATGTATGTTGGATGTGTTGTTGAACCAAAGGCCATGTATGTTGGATGTGTTGTTGAACCAAAGGCCATGTATGTTGGATGTGTTGTTGAACCAAAGGCCATGTATGTTGGATGTGTTGTTGAACCAAAGGCCATGTATGTTGGATGTGTTGTTGAACCAAAGGCCATGTATGTCGGATGTGTTGTTGAACCAAAGGCCATGTATGTTCGGATGTGTTGTTGAACCAAAGGTCATGTATGTTGAACCAAAGGGATGTGTTGTTGAACCAAAGGCCATGTGGATGTGTTGTTCGGATGTTGTTGTTGAACCAAAGGCCATGTATGTTGGATGTGTTGTTGAACCAAAGGCCATGTATGTTGGATGTGTTGTTGAACCAAAGGCCATGTATGTTGGATGTGTTGTTGAACCAAAGGTCATGGATGTTGGATGTTGTTGAACCAAAGGTCATGTATGTTGGATGTGTTGTTGAACCAAAGGCCATGTATGTTGGATGTGTTGTTGAACCAAAGGGATGTTGGATGTGTTGTTGAACCAAAGGTCATGTATGTTGGATGTGTTGTTGAACCAAAGGCCATGTATGTTGGATGTGTTGTTGAACCAAAGGTCATGTATGTTGGATGTGTTGTTGAACCAAAGGCCATGTATGTTGGATGTGTTGTTGAACCAAAGGCCATGTATGTCGGATGTGTTGTTGAACCAAAGGCCATGTATGTTGGATGTGTTGTTGAACCAAAGGCCATGTATGTTGGATGTGTTGTTGAACCAAAGGCCATGTATGTTGGATGTGTTGTTGAACCAAAGGCCATGTATGTTGGATGTGTTGTTGAACCAAAGGCCATGTATGTTGGATGTGTTGTTGAACCAAAGGCCATGTATGTTGGATGTGTTGTTGAACCAAAGGCCATGTATGTTGGATGTGTTGTTGAACCAAAGGCCATGTATGTTGGATGTGTTGTTGAACCAAAGGCCATGTATGTTGGATGTGTTGTTGAACCAAAGGCCATGTATGTGAACCAAAGGCCATGTATGTTGGATGTGTTGTTGAACCAAAGGTCATGTATCGGATGTTGTTGAACCAAAGGTCATGTATGTTGGATGTGTTGTTGAACCAAAGGCCATGTATGTGGATGTTGGATGTGTTGTTGAACCAAAGGCCATGTATGTTGGATGTGTTGTTGAACCAAAGGCCATGTATGTGAACCAAAGGATGTGTTGTTGAACCAAAGGCCATGTATGTTGGATGTGTTGTTGAACCAAAGGCCATGTATGTTGGATGTGTTGTTGAACCAAAGGCCATGTATGTCGGATGTGTTGTTGAACCAAAGGCCATGTATGTTGGATGTGTTGTTGAACCAAAGGCCATGTATGTTGGATGTGTTGTTGAACCAAAGGCCATGTATGTTGGATGTGTTGTTGAACCAAAGGCCATGTATGTTGGATGTGTTGTTGAACCAAAGGCCATGTATGTTGGATGTGTTGTTGAACCAAAGGCCATGTGTTGTTGAACCAAAGGCCATGGATGTGTTGTTGAACCAAAGGCCATGTGGATGTGTTGTTGAACCAAAGGCCATGTATGTTGGATGTGTTGTTGGATGTGTTGTTGAACCAAAGGCCATGTATGTTGGATGTGAACCAAAGGCCATGTTGTTGAACCAAAGGCCATGTATGAACCAAAGGCCATGTATGTTGGATGTGTTGTTGAACCAAAGGCCATGTATGTTGGATGTGTTGTTGAACCAAAGGCCATGTATGTTGGATGTGTTGTTGAACCAAAGGCCATGTATGTTGGATGTGTTGTTGAACCAAAGGCCATGTATGTTGGATGTGTTGTTGAACCAAAGGCCATGTATGTTGGATGTGTTGTTGAACCAAAGGCCATGTATGTTGGATGTGTTGTTGAACCAAAGGCCATGTATGTTGGATGTGTTGTTGAACCAAAGGTCATGTGGATGTGTTGTTGAACCAAAGGCCATGTATGTTGTTGTTGAACCAAAGGCCATGTATGTTGGATGTGTTGTTGAACCAAAGGTCATGTATGTCGGATGTGTTGTTGAACCAAAGGTCATGTATGTTGGATGTGTTGTTGAACCAAAGGTCATGTATGTTGGATGTGTTGTTGAACCAAAGGCCATGTATGTTGGATGTGTTGTTGAACCAAAGGCCATGTATGTTGGATGTGTTGTTGAACCAAAGGCCATGTATGTTGGATGTGTTGTTGAACCAAAGGCCATGTATGTTGGATGTGTTGTTGAACCAAAGGCCATGTATGTTGGATGTGTTGTTGAACCAAAGGCCATGTATGTTGGATGTGTTGTTGAACCAAAGGCCATGTATGTTGGATGTGTTGTTGAACCAAAGGCCATGTATGTTGGATGTGTTGTTGAACCAAAGGCCATGTATGTTGGATGTGTTGTTGAACCAAAGGCCATGTATGTTGGATGTGTTGTTGAACCAAAGGCCATGTATGTTGGATGTGTTGTTGAACCAAAGGCCATGTATGTTGGATGTGTTGTTGAACCAAAGGCCATGTATGTTGGATGTGTTGTTGAACCAAAGGCCATGTATGTTGGATGTGTTGTTGAACCAAAGGCCATGTATGTTGGATGTGTTGTTGAACCAAAGGCCATGTATGTTGGATGTGTTGTTGAACCAAAGGCCATGTATGTCGGATGTGTTGTTGAACCAAAGGTCATGTATGTTGGATGTGTTGTTGAACCAAACCAAAGGCCATGTATGTTGGATGTGTTGTTGAACCAAAGGTCATGTATGTTGGATGTGTTGTTGAACCAAAGGCCATGTATGTTGGATGTGTTGTTGAACCAAAGGCCATGTATGTTGGATGTGTTGTTGAACCAAAGGCCATGTATGTCGGATGTGTTGTTGAACCAAAGGCCATGTATGTTGGATGTGTTGTTGAACCAAAGGATGTTGGATGTGTTGTTGAACCAAAGGCCATGTATGTTGGATGTGTTGTTGAACCAAAGGCCATGTATGTTGGATGTGTTGTTGAACCAAAGGCCATGTATGTTGGATGTGTTGTTGAACCAAAGGCCATGTATGTTGGATGTGTTGTTGAACCAAAGGCCATGTATGTTGGATGTGTTGTTGAACCAAAGGCCATGTATGTTGGATGTGTTGTTGAACCAAAGGCCATGTATGTTGGATGTGTTGTTGAACCAAAGGCCATGTATGTTGGATGTGTTGTTGAACCAAAGGCCATGTATGTCGGATGTGTTGTTGAACCAAAGGTCATGTATGTTGTTGAACCAAAGGCCATGTATGTTGGATGTGTTGTTGAACCAAAGGCCATGTATGTCGGATGTGTTGTTGAACCAAAGGCCATGTATGTCGGATGTGTTGTTGAACCAAAGGTCATGTATGTTGGATGTGTTGTTGAACCAAAGGCCATGTATGTCGGATGTGTTGTTGAACCAAAGGCCATGTATGTTGGATGTGTTGTTGAACCAAAGGCCATGTATGTTGGATGTGTTGTTGAACCAAAGGCCATGTATGTTGGATGTGTTGTTGAACCAAAGGCCATGTATGTTGGATGTGTTGTTGAACCAAAGGCCCGGATGTGTTGTTGAACCAAAGGTCATGTATGTTGGATGTGTTGTTGAACCAAAGGCCATGTATGTTGGATGTGTTGTTGAACCAAAGGCCATGTATGTTGGATGTGTTGTTGAACCAAAGGTCATGTATGTTGGATGTGTTGTTGAACCAAAGGCCATGTATGTTGGATGTGTTGTTGAACCAAAGGCCATGTATGTCGGATGTGTTGTTGAACCAAAGGCCATGTATGTCGGATGTGTTGTTGAACCAAAGGCCATGTATGTTGGATGTGTTGTTGAACCAAAGGCCATGTGTTGTTGAACCAAAGGCCATGTATGTTCGGATGTGTTGTTGAACCAAAGGCCATGTGTTGGATGTTATGTTGGATGTGTTGTTGAACCAAAGGCCATGTATGTTGGATGTGTTGTTGAACCAAAGGCCATGTATGTTGGATGTGTTGTTGAACCAAAGGCCATGTATGTTGGATGTGTTGTTGAACCAAAGGTCATGTATGTTGGATGTGTTGTTGAACCAAAGGCCATGTATGTTGGATGTGTTGTTGAACCAAAGGCCATGTATGTCGGATGTGTTGTTGAACCAAAGGCCATGTATGTCGGATGTGTTGTTGAACCAAAGGCCATGTATGTTGGATGTGTTGTTGAACCAAAGGCCATGTATGTTGGATGTGTTGTTGAACCAAAGGCCATGTATGTCGGATGTGTTGTTGAACCAAAGGTCATGTATGTTGGATGTGTTGTTGAACCAAAGGCCATGTATGTTGGATGTGTTGTTGAACCAAAGGCCATGTATGTCGGATGTGTTGTTGAACCAAAGGTCATGTATGTTGGATGTGTTGTTGAACCAAAGGCCATGTATGTTGGATGTGTTGTTGAACCAAAGGCCATGTATGTTGGATGTGTTGTTGAACCAAAGGCCATGTATGTTGGATGTGTTGTTGAACCAAAGGCCATGTATGTTGGATGTGTTGTTGAACCAAAGGCCATGTATGTTGGATGTGTTGTTGAACCAAAGGCCATGTATGTTGGATGTGTTGTTGGATGTGTTGTTGAACCAAAGGCCATGTATGTCGGATGTGTTGTTGAACCAAAGGCCATGTATGTTGGATGTGTTGTTGAACCAAAGGCCATGTATGTTGGATGTGTTGTTGAACCAAAGGCCATGTATGTTGGATGTGTTGTTGAACCAAAGGCCATGTATGTTGGATGTGTTGTTGAACCAAAGGCCATGTATGTTGGATGTGTTGTTGAACCAAAGGCCATGTATGTTGGATGTGTTGTTGAACCAAAGGCCATGTATGTTGGATGTGTTGTTGAACCAAAGGCCATGTATGTTGGATGTGTTGTTGAACCAAATGTGTTGGCCATGTATGTTGGATGTGTTGTTGAACCAAAGGCCATGTATGTCGGATGTGTTGTTGAACCAAAGGCCATGTATGTTGGATGTGTTGTTGAACCAAAGGCCATGTATGTCGGATGTGTTGTTGAACCAAAGGCCATGTATGTTGGATGTGTTGTTGAACCAAAGGCCATGTATGTTGGATGTTGAACCAAAGGCCATTATGTTGGATGTGTTGTTGAACCAAAGGCCATGTATGTTGGATGTGTTGTTGAACCAAAGGTCATGTATGTTGGATGTGTTGTTGAACCAAAGGCCATGTATGTTGGATGTGTTGTTGAACCAAAGGCCATGTATGTTGGATGTGTTGTTGAACCAAAGGCCATGTATGTTGGATGTGTTGTTGAACCAAAGGTCATGTATGTTGGATGTGTTGTTGAACCAAAGGCCATGTATGTTGGATGTGTTGTTGAACCAAAGGCCATGTATGTCGGATGTGTTGTTGAACCAAAGGCCATGTATGTCGGATGTGTTGTTGAACCAAAGGCCATGTATGTTGGATGTGTTGTTGAACCAAAGGCCATGTATGTTTGGATGTGTTGTTGAACCAAAGGCCATGTATGTTGGATGTGTTGTTGAACCAAAGGCCATGTATGTTGGATGTGTTGTTGAACCAAAGGTCATGTATGTTGGATGTGTTGTTGAACCAAAGGCCATGTATGTTGGATGTGTTGTTGAACCAAAGGCCATGTATGTTGGATGTGTTGTTGAACCAAAGGCCATGTATGTTGGATGTGTTGTTGAACCAAAGGCCATGTATGTCGGATGTGTTGTTGAACCAAAGGCCATGTATGTCGGATGTGTTGTTGAACCAAAGGCCATGTATGTTCGGATGTGTTGTTGAACCAAAGGCCATGTATGTTGGATGTGTTGTTGAACCAAAGGCCATGTGGATGTGAACCAAAGGATGTGTTGATGTGTTGTTGAACCAAAGGTCATGTATGTTGGATGTGTTGTTGAACCAAAGGCCATGTATGTTGGATGTGTTGTTGAACCAAAGGCCATGTATGTCGGATGTGTTGTTGAACCAAAGGCCATGTATGTCGGATGTGTTGTTGAACCAAAGGCCATGTATGTTGGATGTGTTGTTGAACCAAAGGCCATGTATGTCGGATGTGTTGTTGAACCAAAGGCCATGTATGTCGGATGTGTTGTTGAACCAAAGGCCATGTATGTTGGATGTGTTGTTGAACCAAAGGCCATGTATGTCGGATGTGTTGTTGAACCAAAGGTCATGTATGTTGGATGTGTTGTTGAACCAAAGGCCATGTATGTTGGATGTGTTGTTGAACCAAAGGCCATGTATGTTGGATGTGTTGTTGAACCAAAGGTCATGTATGTTGGATGTGTTGTTGAACCAAAGGCCATGTATGTTGGATGTGTTGTTGAACCAAAGGCCATGTATGTCGGATGTGTTGTTGAACCAAAGGCCATGTATGTCGGATGTGTTGTTGAACCAAAGGCCATGTGGATGTTGGATGTGTTGTTGAACCAAAGGCCATGTATGTTGGATGTGTTGTTGAACCAAAGGTCATGTATGTTGGATGTGTTGTTGAACCAAAGGCCATGTATGTTGGATGTGTTGTTGAACCAAAGGTCATGTATGTTGGATGTGTTGTTGAACCAAAGGCCATGTATGTTGGATGTGTTGTTGAACCAAAGGTCATGTATGTTGGATGTGTTGTTGAACCAAAGGTCATGTATGTTGGATGTTGGATGTGTTGTTGAACCAAAGGCCATGTATGTTGGATGTGTTGTTGAACCAAAGGCCATGTATGTTGGATGTGTTGTTGAACCAAAGGCCATGTATGTTGGATGTGTTGTTGAACCAAAGGCCATGTATGTTGGATGTGTTGTTGAACCAAAGGCCATGTATGTTGGATGTGTTGTTGAACCAAAGGCCATGTATGTTGGATGTGTTGTTGAACCAAAGGCCATGTATGTTGAACCAAAGGCCATGTATGTTGGATGTGTTGTTGAACCAAAGGCCATGTATGTTGGATGTGTTGTTGAACCAAAGGCCATGTATGTTGGATGTGTTGTTGAACCAAAGGCCATGTATGTCGGATGTGTTGTTGAACCAAAGGCCATGTATGTTGGATGTGTTGTTGAACCAAAGGCCATGTATGTTGGATGTGTTGTTGAACCAAAGGTCATGTATGTTGGATGTGTTGTTGAACCAAAGGCCATGTATGTTGGATGTGTTGTTGAACCAAAGGCCATGTATGTTGGATGTGTTGTTGAACCAAAGGCCATGTATGTTGGATGTGTTGTTGAACCAAAGGCCATGTATGTTGGATGTGTTGTTGAACCAAAGGCCATGTATGTTGGATGTGTTGTTGAACCAAAGGCCATGTATGTTGGATGTGTTGTTGAACCAAAGGCCATGTATGTCGGATGTGTTGTTGAACCAAAGGTCATGTATGTCGGATGTGTTGTTGAACCAAAGGCCATGTATGTTGGATGTGTTGTTGAACCAAAGGCCATGTATGTCGGATGTGTTGTTGAACCAAAGGCCATGTATGTTGGATGTGTTGTTGAACCAAAGGTCATGTATGTCGGATGTGTTGTTGAACCAAAGGCCATGTATGTTGGATGTGTTGTTGAACCAAAGGCCATGTATGTCGGATGTGTTGTTGAACCAAAGGCCATGTATGTTGGATGTGTTGTTGAACCAAAGGCCATGTATGTTGGATTTTTTGTTGATCACTGGCAGCAATTTGCTAATAAACCTTTCACTGCAGCAATTCTGTCACTTCCTATTTTCTTCTGCTGTACATTCTATAAAGTAATGATGACTTGTTCACCTTTAGATAGTATGTTGCCCTAAAAATGCACTCATTAGACACTCAATCCAAAAGATAGAGTGGTGTACATTGAAAGGAATTCTAAAAAACAGTTGATGTCATATTGTCTATTGTATGCAGGTAGAACTGAAACATGAAAAGTAATGCCGTTTTTGTAATGCCGTCAATTGTTAGTGTTTTGAAAGTCTTAATCTTAAGTATAGGTAAACGCTTGTTAGCAATTGTAAAAAATAAAAACAAATGTAAATATATGTGACTTATTGCGAAGGTACATCACCAAGCTGTGTGTGTGTTTGAGAGAGAGAGAAAGAGAGAGAGAGCGCGTGTGTGTGTGTGAGTGGATGTTGTTGTTAGTATGATGGAAATAGATCAACTGTAGAGATTTACAATAGAGATGTGTTAATGTTTTAGGCCTGTACTGTACCTACTGTATTAGTACCGGTCGTTTAGTTTTACTGTGTCTTCCAATACCCTGGTTATAAAGACAGAGTGGCTAGTGACCATCTGCTTTCTGTCAACATAATGGTCACATTATTGACCATCAAGGCATGTCTTCATCTGGGTCTGTACATCGTCTCAGAGTAGGAGTGCTGATCTCGGATCAGGTCCTTCCTGTCCATATAGTCATTGTGATCTAAAAGGTACATCAGATTTACATAATGCATGCATACATTTTTACGTATGGGTGGTCCCGGGGTCAAACCCACTATACTGGCGTTACAAGTGCCATGCTCTACCAAGTGAACTACAGAAGACCCAGTAATGTTGCTGTCACTATGACGATTGAATAGTACATAACACTGGCTCTATCTAGTGGTGGGATGGTGGCTCTACATCAGCCAACTGAGTCTAGGGCACCAGCTGTTCGTCCTGCTTGTGATCAGCGGCCAAGCTACAGTATCCGTCTATATAAGCAGGCTTGAGGCCCAACGTAAGAACTACTAATCCTCTGGCATGTCAACAACATAGCTCAGGCAGTAGGAAGCTCTCTCATCCATTTATATGCGGATGATACAGTCTTATACTCAGCTGGCCCCTCCCCGGATTTTGTGTTAAAACGCTCTACAATAAAGCGTTCTTAGTGTCCAACAAGCTTTCTCTATCCTTATCCTTGTTCTGAACACCTCCAAAACAAAGGTCATGTGGTTTGGTAAGAAGAATTCCACCTCTCCCCACAGGTGTGATTACTACCTCTGAGGGTTTAGAGTTTGAGGGAGTCACCTCATACAAGTACTTGGGAGTATGGCTAGACGGTACACTGTCCTTCTCTCAGCCCATATCAAAGCTGCAGGTTAAAGTTAAATCTAGACTTGGTTTCCTCTATCGTAATCACTCCTTTTTCATCACAGCTGCCAAACTAACCCTGATTCAGATGACCATCCTACCCATGCTAGATTACGGAGACATCATTTATAGATCAGCAGGTAAGGGTGCGCTCGAGCGGCAAGATGTTCTTTACCATTCAGCCATCAGATTTACCACCAAGGCCTCACTCCCCCCTATCTGAGATATCTACTGCAGCTCTCATCCTCCACACACAACACCCGTTCTGCCAGTCACATTCTGTTAAAGGTCCCTAACCTAACGCACACACATCCCTGGGTCTTTTCAGTTCACTGCAGCTAGGCACTGGAACGAGCTGCAACAAACACTCAAACTCGATAGTTTTACCTCAATCTCTTCATTCAAAGGCTCAATCATGGACACTTACTGACAGTTGTGACTGCTTTACGTGATGTATTGTTATCTCTACCTTCTTGCCCTTCGTGCTGTTGTCTGTGCCCAATATTGTTTGTACCATGTTTTGTGCTGCTACCATGTTGTGTTGCTACCATGCTTGTCATGTGTTGCTGCCATGCTATGCTGTTGTCTTAAGTCTTTCTTTATGTAGTGTTGTCTCTCTTGTCATGATGTGTGTTTTGTCCTATATTTATATATATATAATATATACATATACACACATATATATATATATATATATATATATATATATATATATATATTTTTTTTTTTTTCTTCCAATCCCAGCCCCCCGCAGGAGGCCTTTTGCCTTTTGGTAGGTCGCCATTGTAAATAAGAATTTGTTCTTAACTGACCTGCCTAGTTAAATAAAAATATCTAATGAAAATGAAGCCATCCATTCTGAGACTGCTGGGACTCTAGACTAGATAGATACTCAGCCTTGTCTCAGGATGGTAAGTTGGTGGTTGAAGATATCCCTCTAGTGGTGTGGGGGCTGTGCTTTGGCAAAGTGGGTGGGGTTATATCCTTCCTGTTTGGCCCTGTCCGGGGGTGTCCTCGGATGGGGCCACAGTGTCTCCTGACCCCTCCTGTCTCAGCCTCCAGTATTTATGCTGCAGTAGTTTATGTGTTGGGGGGCTTGGGTCAGTTTGTTATATCTGGAGTACTTCTCCTGTCCTATCCGGTGTCCTGTGTGAATCTAAGTGTGCGTTCTCTAATTCTCTCCTTCTCTCTTTCTTTCTCTCTCTCGGAGGACCTGAGCCCTAGGACCATGCCCCAGGACTACCTGACATGACTCCTTGCTGTCCCCAGTCCACCTAGCCGTGCTGCTGCTCCAGTTTCAACTGTTCTGCCTTATTATTATTTGACCATGCTGGTCATTTATGAACATTTGAACATCTTGGCCATGTTCTGTTATAATCTCCACCCGGCACAGCCAGAAGAGGACTGGCCACCCCACATATGCTCTCTCTAATTCTCTCTTTCTTTCTCTCTCTCAGAGGACCTGAGCCCTAGGACCATGCCCCAGGACTACCTGACATGATGACTCCTTGCTGTCCCCAGTCCACCTGACCGTGCTGCTGCTCCAGTTTCAACTGTTCTGCCTTATTATTATTTGACCATGCTGGTCATTTATGAACATTTGAACATCTTGGCCATGTTCTGTTATAATCTCCACCCGGCACAGCCAGAAGAGGACTGGCCACCCCACATAGCCTGGTTCCTCTCTAGGTTTCTTCCTAGGTTTTGGCCTTTCTAGGGAGTTTTTCCTAGCCACCGTGCTTCTACACCTGCATTGCTTGCTGTTTGGGGTTTTAGGCTGGGTTTCTGTACAGCACTTTGAGATATCAGCTGATGTACGAAGGGCTATATAAATACATTTGATTTGATTTGATAGAATGTTTCGCCATTCCAGAATCCATAGGAATTGTGGCTTCTAGAATTTCATCATTTGATATCTGATGTGATGATCAGAGACATATATTTATTTATATCTAAGCATACGGCTCTATCGATGATGAAATAGCGGAACCGACATGCATTAAGGATATACTGACAGTGCTGGTGAGCTGGTCAATTACGTGTGGTGACATGCTGTCATGTTTTGTCATTTATTATCTTGTCTTGTCCCTGTGCTTCCCATTCTATTCGTTTCCCTCTGCTGGTCTTATTAGGTTCTTTCCCTCTTTCTATCCCTCTCTCTCCCCCTCCCTCTCTCACTCTCTCGCTCTCTCTTCTCTCTATCGTTCCGTTCCTGCTCCCAGCTGTTCCTATTCCCCTAATCATCATTTAGTCTTCCCACACCTGTTCCCGATCCTTTTCCCTGATTAGAGTCCCTATTTCACTCCTTGTTTCCCGTACCTGCCCTGTCGGATCCTCATTTATAATTCACCGTGCTGTGTCAATGTTTTGCCCTGTCGTGTCGTGTTTCCCTCAGATGCTGCGTGGTGAGCAGGTGTCTGAGTCTGCTAGGTTCAAGTGCCTTCCCGAGGCAACCTGCAGTTCTCGATCAAGTCTCCAGTCTGTTCTTGTCTTTACGTGTAGTATTATGCTTTTTGTTTTGTAAAGTTTATTCTGGATTAAATACTCTGTTTTCGCCAAGTCGCTTTTGGGTCCTCATTCACCTGCATGACAGAAGGATCCGAACGAGGAATGGACCCAGCGACTACAGACGCTCGTAACACTGCCGTCGAGATCCAAGGAGCCATGCTCGGCAGACACGAGCAGGAATTGTCTGCTGCTCGCCATGCCGTGGAGAACCTGGCCGCTCAGGTTTCCGACCTCTCTGGACAGTTCCAGAGTCTTCGTCTCGTGCCACCTGTTACTTCCTGGCCTGCCGAGCCTCCAGAACCTAGGGTTAATAACCCACCTTGCTACTCCGGGCAGCCCACTGAGTGCCGCTCCTTTCTCACCCAGTGTGAGATTGTGTTCTCTCTCCAACCCAACACATACTCTAGAGAGAGAGCTCGGGTTGCTTACGTCATTTCTCTCCTTACTGGCCGGGCCCGAGAGTGGGGCACAGCTATCTGGGAGGCAAGGGCTGATTGTTCTAACAATTACCAGAACTTTAAAGAGGAGATGATTCGGGTTTTTGACCGTTCAGTTTTTGGTGGGGAGGCTTCTAGGGTCCTGGCTTCCCTATGCCAAGGTGATCGATCCATAACGGATTACTCTATAGAGTTTCGTACTCTTGCTGCCTCTAGTGACTGGAACGAGCCGGCGCTGCTCGCTCGTTTTCTGGAGGGACTCCACACAGTGGTCAAAGATGAGATTCTCTCTCGGGAGGTTCCTTCCTGTGTGGACTCTTTGATTGCTCTCGCCATCCGCATAGAACGACGGGTAGATCTTCGTCACCAGGCTCGTGGAAGAGAGTTCGCATCAACGGTGTTTCCCTGCTCCGCATCGCAACCATCTCCCTCCTCTGGCTCTGAGACTGAGCCCATGCAGCTGGGAGGGATTCGCATCTCGACTAAGGAGAGGGAACGGAGGATCACCAACCGCCTGTGCCTCTATTGCGGATTTGATGGACATTTTGTTAATTCATGTCCAGTAAGAGGCCAGAGCCCATCAGTAAGCGGAGGGCTACTGGTGAGCGCTACTACTCAGGTCTCTTCATCTAGATCTTGTACTACTATGTCGGTCCATCTACGCTGGACCGGTTCGGGTGCTACATGCAGTGCCTTGATTGACTCTGGGGCTGAGGGTTGTTTCATGGACGAAGCATGGGTTCGGAAACATAACATTCCTTTCAGACAGTTAGACAAGCCTACGCCCATGTTTGCCTTAGATGGTAGTCATCTTCCCAGTATCAAATTTGAGACACTACCTTTAACTCTCACAGTATCTGGTAACCACAGTGAGACTATTTCTTTTTTGATTTTTCATTCACCTTTCACACCTGTTGTTTTGGGTCATCCCTGGCTAGTATGTCATAATCCTTCTATTAATTGGTCTTGTAATTCTATCCTATCCTGGAACGTATCTTGTCATGTGAAGTGCTTAATGTCTGCCATCCCTCCCATTTCTTCTGTCCCCACTTCTCAGGAGGAACCTGGCGATTTGACAGGAGTGCCGGAGGAATATCATGATCTGCGCACGGTCTTCAGTCGGTCCCGAGCCAACTCCCTTCCTCCTCACCGGTCGTATGATTGTAGTATTGATCTCCTTCCGGGGACCACTCCTCCTCGGGGTAGACTATACTCTCTGTCGGCTCCCGAACGTAAGGCTCTCGAGGATTATTTATCTGTGTCTCTTGACGCCGGTACCATAGTGCCTTCTTCCTCTCCGGCCGGGGCGGGGTTCTTTTTGTTAAGAAGAAGGACGGTACTCTGCGCCCCTGCGTGGATTATCGAGGGCTGAATGACATAACGGTTAAGAATCGTTATCCGCTTCCCCTTATGTCATCAGCCTTCGAGATTCTGCAGGGAGCCAGGTGCTTTACTAAGTTGGACCTTCGTAACGCTTACCATCTCGTGCGCATCAGAGAGGGGGACGAGTGGAAAACGGCGTTTAACACTCCGTTAGGGCATTTTGAGTACCGGGTTCTGCCGTTTGGTCTCGCCAATGCGCCAGCTGTTTTTCAGGCATTAGTTAATGATGTTCTGAGAGACATGCTGAACATCTTTGTTTTTGTCTATCTTGACGATATCCTGATTTTTTCACCGTCACTCGAGATTCATGTTCAGCACGTTCGACGTGTTCTACAGCGACTTTTAGAGAATTGTCTCTACGTAAAGGCTGAGAAGTGTTCTTTTCATGTCTCCTCCGTTACTTTTCTCGGTTCCGTTATTTCCGCTGAAGGCATTCAGATGGATTCCGCTAAGGTCCAAGCTGTCAGTGATTGGCCCGTTCCAAGGTCACGTGTCGAGTTGCAGCGCTTTTTAGGTTTCGCTAATTTCTATCGGCGTTTCATTCGTAATTTCGGTCAAGTTGCTGCCCCTCTCACAGCTCTTACTTCTGTCAAGACGTGTTTTAAGTGGTCCGGTTCCGCCCAGGGAGCTTTTGATCTTCTAAAAGAACGTTTACGTCCGCTCCTATCCTCGTTACTCCTGACGTCACTAGACAATTCATTGTCGAGGTTGACGCTTCAGAGGTAGGCGTGGGAGCCATTCTATCCCAGCGCTTCCAGTCTGACGATAAGGTTCATCCTTGCGCTTATTTTTCTCATCGCCTGTCGCCATCTGAGCGCAACTATGATGTGGGTAACCGTGAACTGCTCGCCATCCGCTTAGCCCTAGGCGAATGGCGACAGTGGTTGGAGGGGGCGACCGTTCCTTTTGTCGTTTGGACAGACCATAAGAACCTTGAGTACATCCGTTCTGCCAAACGACTTAATGCCCGTCAAGCTCGTTGGGCGTTGTTTTTCGCTCGTTTCGAGTTTGTGATTTCTTACCGTCCGGGTAGCAAGAACACCAAGCCTGATGCCTTATCCCGTCTGTTTAGTTCTTCTGTGGCTTCTACTGATCCCGAGGGGATTCTTCCTTATGGGCGTGTTGTCGGGTTGACAGTCTGGGGAATTGAAAGACAGGTTAAGCAAGCACTCACGCACACTGCGCGTCGCGCGCTTGTCCTAGTAACCTCCTTTTCGTTCCTGTTTCCACTCGTCTGGCTGTTCTTCAGTGGGCTCACTCTGCCAAGTTAGCTGGTCATCCCGGTGTTCGAGGCACTCTTGCGTCTATTCGCCAGCGATTTTGGTGGCCGACTCAGGAGCGTGACACGCGCCGTTTCGTGGCTGCTTGTTCGGACTGCGCGCAGACTAAGTCGGGTAACTCTCCTCCTGCCGGTCGTCTCAGACCGCTCCCCATTCCTTCTCGACCATGGTCTCACATCGCCCTAGACTTCATTACCGGTCTGCCTTTGTCTGCGGGGAAGACTGTGATTCTTACGGTTGTCGATAGGTTCTCTAAGGCAGCACATTTCATTCCCTCGCTAAACTTCCTTCCGCTAAGGAGACGGCACAAATCATTATCGAGAATGTGTTCAGAATTCATGGCCTCCCGTTAGACGCCGTTTCAGACAGAGGCCCGCAATTCACGTCACAGTTTTGGAGGGAGTTCTGTCGTTTGATTGGTGCGTCCGTCAGTCTCTCTTCCGGGTTTCATCCCCAGTCTAACGGTCAAGCAGAGAGGGCCAATCAGACGATTGGTCGCATACTACGCAGCCTTTCTTTCAGAAACCCTGCGTCTTGGGCAGAACAGCTCCCTGGGCAGAATACGCTCACAACTCGCTTCCTTCGTCTGCTACCGGGTTATCTCCGTTTCAGAGTAGTCTGGGTTACCAGCCTCCTCTATTCTCTTCCCAGCTTGCCGAGTCCAGCGTTCCCTCCGCTCAAGCGTTTGTCCAACGTTGTGAGCGCACCTGGAGGAGGGTGAGGTCTGCACTTTGCCGCTACAGGGCACAGACTGTGAGAGCCGCCAATAAACGCAGGATTAAGAGTCCTAGGTATTGTTGCGGCCAGAGAGTGTGGCTTTCCACTCGCAACCTTCCTCTTACGACAGCTTCTCGTAAGTTGACTCCGCGGTTCATTGGTCCGTTCCGTGTCTCCCAGGTCGTCAATCCTGTCGCTGTGCGACTGCTTCTTCCGCGACATCTTCGTCGCGTCCATCCTGTCTTCCATGTCTCCTGTGTTAAGCCCTTTCTTCGCACCCCCGTTCGTCTTCCCCCCCCCTCCCGTCCTTGTCGAGAGCGCACCTATTTACAAGGTACATAAGATCATGGACATGCGTTCTCGGGACGGGGTCACCAATACTTAGTGGATTGGGAGGGTTACGGTCCTGAGGAGAGGAGTTGGGTTCCGTCTCGGGACGTGCTGGACCGTTCACTCATTGATGATTTCCTCCGTTGCCGCCAGGATTCCTCCTCGAGTGCGCCAGGAGGCGCTCGGTGAGTGGGGGGTACTGTCATGTTTTGTCATTTATTATCTTGTCTTGTCCCTGTGCTTCCCATTCTATTCGTTTCCCTCTGCTGGTCTTATTAGGTTCTTTCCCTCTTTCTATCCCTCTCTCTCCCCCTCCCTCTCTCACTCTCTCGCTCTCTCTTCTCTCTATCGTTCCGTTCCTGCTCCCAGCTGTTCCTATTCCCCTAATCATCATTTAGTCTTCCCACACCTGTTCCCGATCCTTTTCCCTGATTAGAGTCCCTATTTCACTCCTTGTTTCCCGTACCTGCCCTGTCGGATCCTCATTTATAATTCACCATGCTGTGTCAATGTTTTGCCCTGTCGTGTCGTGTTTCCCTCAGATGCTGCGTGGTGAGCAGGTGTCTGAGTCTGCTAGGTTCAAGTGCCTTCCCGAGGCAACCTGCAGTTCTCGATCAAGTCTCCAGTCTGTTCTTGTCTTTACGTGTAGTATTATGCTTTTTGTTTTGTAAAGTTTATTCTGGATTAAATACTCTGTTTTCGCCAAGTCGCTTTTGGGTCCTCATTCACCTGCATGACACATGCATTAAGGATATACTGACAGTGCTGGTGAGCTGGTCAATTATGTGTGGTGACATTCATTAAGGATATACTGACAGTGCTGGTGAGCTGGTCAATTATGTGTGGTGACATTCATTAAGGATATACTGACAGTGCTGGTGAGCTGGTCAATTATGTGTGGTGACATTCATTAAGGATATACTGACAGTGCTGGTGAGCTGGTCAATTATGTGTGGTGACATTCATTAAGGATATACTGACAGTGCTGGTGAGCTGGTCAATTACGTGTGGTGACATTCATTAAGGATATACTGACAGTGCTGGTGAGCTGGTCAATTACGTGTGGTGACATTCATTAAGGATATACTGACAGTGCTGGTGAGCTGGTCAATTACGTGTGGTGACATTCATTAAGGATATACTGACAGTGCTGGTGAGCTGGTCAATTACGTGTGGTGACATTCATTAAGGATATACTGACAGTGCTGGTGAGCTGGTCAATTACGTGTGGTGACATTCATTAAGGATATACTGACAGTGCTGGTGAGCTGGTCAATTACGTGTGGTGACATTCATTAAGGATATACTGACAGTGCTGGTGAGCTGGTCAATTACGTGTGGTGACATTCATTAAGGATATACTGACAGTGCTGGTGAGCTGGTCAATTACGTGTGGTGACATTCATTAAGGATATACTGACAGTGCTGGTGAGCTGGTCAATTACGTGTGGTGACATTCATTAAGGATATACTGACAGTGCTGGTGAGCTGGTCAATTACGTGTGGTGACATTCATTAAGGATATACTGACAGTGCTGGTGAGCTGGTCAATTACGTGTGGTGACATTCATTGTATATCGTGCCTGATATACTGTGTCTATGTCCGGTCCTATATATTGCAATAGGTTTGACCCTGGCCCAAAGGTATGTAATCTCCCGCGGAGTATTTGCTATTGAAACAGTTCGAGTTAAGGTGGAGCCTTGTGTCTTTTGAACACGGGGACGGCTTTGACTCACACAAGGAAGCTGCGGTTTCCTTCTTCAGTTTATTGATTTATTGACATTGATTTTCTTTTTTTTTCACCATTCGTTTCTCTCGACAGACACCAATTGCATTTTCGTAAAGTATATTTTTTTGTTTAAAATTACATTTATAATATTTTACTCACATATGTATTTTATTGGTTCATTTTTTTATTATTATTGCAATAAACAAGAGTAGCCAGTATGAGTTGGGTATTGCTACAATTCGACATACAAACTCTTACTTTTCCCCTCTGACAATGAAATTCAAAAAAAGTACTTTATTGGCAAGACACGGTTTCACCAAAGTGTCTCCATCTTTATCTTTCTCTGGATGTTTTCCAAATGGCACCCTATTCCCGATAAAGTGCACTACTTTTGACCAGGGCAGTACATAGTGAATAGGGTGCCATTTGGGCAGCATTCTCTGCCTCTGGTGACTAATAAGGATGGAATAAGGCTAAGATCCTACACACAGCTACCAGGACACCTGTTCAGAAAATATGTTCAACAGTATTGAATAATTACATGAGGATGTACGTACCATTTGAGGTGACTACGATATGAACATAGATGTGAATTTCAACTTCATGGATCTAACAGTGACAGAATCAAACCCTTTGAACTGATCGGTTGGGTCATGGTTGTTAATAATGTTTGATGCTTCGTCAACCTTATATCAAGAAACAATCGCTTAACGTCTGTGCCTGCGTGGGCGGGTTAAGGTTTGTCTCCTCTATTGTGGTCGGCCACCCTGCCTGGGTTAAGGTTTGTCTCCTGTATATCGTGATAGGCCACTTCTGTTCCAGCCATGGCTTCTCTGGTCTCTTATTGGTGGAGAGTGGGGAGAGCAGGTCTCAACACAGACAATATTACACAGGGTGCATCTGAAATGGCACCCTATTCCCTATATAGTGCATTACTTTTGACCAGAGCGCTATGGGCTTAGTGTACCATTTGGGACGCAGACATAATGATTACACACCAACATGAACAAGAGCACTACTCCAAGTACACTTTTTAACTTCACTACAAATGAAATAATCTCCACCAAGTCAAGATCAAGTTTAAGATCAGGATTAAGATCAAGTTAACCAAAAGAGCACATTGGTGGATAAACTGACTGAGTCAGCTCTTACATAATGGCATTGATATAATCATGTATTCTGTCATATCAGGATTTATTACTCAATACTCAACCTTATTTCTCACACACGAAAATGAAACACAATGCAACAAAAACACAAAAAAGTCCAAACTAAATGAAAACATCTTGTCAGATCAACTTTAATGCCAGCTACCTGGCATGGACGTACCGTTCCCCAAGCAGAGATTGGCTGCTTTCCAATTATCTCTCTTTCACCCGTAAGTGTACACTTCTTCACTCCCCCTTATTTAAAAGCATTGGATTTTTGCAAGCATGATTTACGCCATGTTCCTTACACCAGTCAATTTTAAATCCACGAGGGTGGGTGTAGGATTGCACACTTGGGTAGGTCAGAGAATTGGACCACAGCCATAATTACCGTTGGATTAGACCCCTCTAATATTAATGGCCCTTCCCTAAACCACTTCTTTATTGTCCTTCTTCCCGGCCCTGTCCCAAAACGACCTCTAGACCCTTCAACCTACGCACTTGAAGAAATCTTAAGATGATTCGATACGCAATATGGTGGTAGCGCAATCTGGCCGACTGATTGACTAGACGGTATTGTTGTGTCCAATCCGCTGAGATCGCTGCAAGTGCATAGGGTCTAGGGGTCCATTTAGTATTGGGCTTCTCTACTGTACCCTCTGCAGGCCAGCTCCTCTGTGGACGAACATAAAAGGCCTATTATCAGGCACGTTTCCCATTCATAGGACCAGGAGTTTTACATGTCTTTTTACTATGGTAGAGTTTTACTATGTGACTCGACCATGTGACCTGGCCAGGACAAAAATGTATTTAAGCACATCTAGGACCCAGAGTTCACTGTACATTACCCTGTAGTGTACAACACACTGTTTACGCTTAACAACAACAAGTTAACGCTCCGATCAAAAGGTAAGACATTAGAACACATTGCTTCTCGCTGGAAGGGCAGTGTACATCTCCGTTTGGGGTGGTGTTCATTAGGGCACTTTTTGCAACAGAAAACGAACGCCTGGCGTTTCTTATTGGACGAGTTCAGGTAGTACCGCCCTGTTCAGCTCCGTTTCGGCTAGTTTTCCTCCGTTTTGAGGCCCAGTGCTACAGCAGTGTTCAGCAGGGCAGGCTTCTCTTCGTCTAATTCTCAGTTCAGGTAGCCTACTGTAGGTGGACAGCACAGTCTCTGCATCCGGTATCTTACCAACTCCTAAATATTCCACCCGTCTCACTTCCACCCGTCTCCAACCATTCCCTCCTAAATAGAATTGTATTTATTATTATTAGCACGTCACTATAATTCTGTAGGTAACTATGGAGATGACCCAACCAACCCAAAACACAACAGAACAAAACACTGATCAGTCACGGGGAAATAATACACATAGCATTGCTTTCCGTTTAAAGACAGGAAGGCGTGGAAGTCCAAAATAAAGAGGGCTGGGCAGGGTCTCCCAGGCCTGTCCTAAATAGACTACGTGTGACCTTGCTGTGGTAGTGCTCCGGGGTGGTTGTCAGTTAAGTTCAGTGTCTTCTCTCTCTCTCTCTCTCTCTCTCTCTCTCTCTCTCTCTCTCTCTCTCTCTCTCTCTCTCTCTCTCTCTCTCTCTCTCTCTCTCTCTCTCTCTCTCTCTCTCTCTCTCTCTCCTCTCGCTCCATCTCGCTGTGCCGCTCTCGCTCTTTGTTTCTCTCGGGGGATCTGGTAGAGATCGTTTGGAAGTTTGCGGTCCTGTTGTTGCCCTTATGTAGCCTTAAAACAACCCTCCGGATGGAAGAGGATGAGAGAGGGGGGGGGGTCGATCCCAGTGATGCATAAGAGAAGACCCTGACCCTTCCGGACCCCAGAACTACAGGCCCCAAACAGAGAGAAGGACAGGGAGACATACAGGGAGATACTCTACGTAGAGATACTGTACACTGGTCACACCACCAACACTGTATGGAGTTCATATGGGGGGGGTTTGCATAGGTGGATGGAATCCGGAACCCTGCGCTTTATCACAGATACACAAATCATTCTCTCCACACGCTCTCGAGGACACACACAAACGCACACGAGAACAGACTCTCGTGTGGTTGTACTTTGAGGACTAAGACTCACATTGCGGTCTCACTGAGTAGTAGATGCAGAATAACAGTTAGAGTATATGGCAAGGTTCCAGGTTACTGTGTTAAAGGGGCAGTATGAACCAATGCACGCCTCCTCTGCTCTTGCTCCTCTCTCTGTTCTCGCGCTCTCCTATCCTGTGGAGAGGTTTAGCTGTGATCGTTATGGTGGTTGACACACTCCCCCCCCTGCAGCCATCTTTGTTGTTACAATCTATTTTCAAACGCCAGAGTGTCTCCGCCTCCTCCACAGTGCCCCTGGGTCTAGATATACAGTGACCCACGCTGGTCGTCCTCTCACCTAGCCCTGCCACAAAGTAACCCAGAGTCCTGCTCCCTTTCTCCTCTCTTACCCCTCTCTCCTTTCTCTCCCCCATAATCACCCTACACTCTGTCCCCATTAGGAGAACCCTTTTTGGTTCTAGAGGAACTCTTTTGGGTTCTATGTAGAACCCTCTGTGGAAAGTGTTCTACGTGGAACCAAAAAGGGTTCTCCTACGGGTACAGCCAAAGAAACCTTTTAGGTTCTAGATAGCACCTTTTTTCACAATCAGCTTTACAGTCCTGTTCTCTTCTCTCCTCTGCCCCGCCCCCACGCGTCCCACATCAAGGCGTGACCATCCCAATCCTGTTGTCACCCACAGTAATACTCTAACAAGGACCTATAGGTCCACCAATAGGAAGAGAGCCTAGGGGTCACCCTAGGGTTGCCTGTTTCGTTTGTGCCCCCGAGAGCGGGAGGAGAAATGTACAGTATTGTGGAATATTGCTATACTTATACATGGCTACACACGTTTATAATAGCGAAGAAGAAGACCACTGAAAAGCAGCTAGCCTACTGTACTGGCATACTATAGTAACAATATTCTCTTGGTTTGGAGGTGCATAGGAAGAGGTGGAGGTGAATAGTAGACTAAGTGCATGTTAAAGAATGATGAGGAAACCATACATACTTATAGTGTGGCCCAGCGCATACTGCACTGGAATAGTTAGCTGCAGTGGAGGGGTGTGTGTGCGTGTGTGCGTGTGTGTGTGTGCGCAATCAGTCTCATCAGTTTGTTCTATCGCTGTATGCAGTGATGGATCTCACAGTGTGTGGGGGAGAGGGAGGTGGGGAGGTGAGAGACGAACAGGGGAGTCTATCCAATGCATACTGTGTATCGCTCCTCCTATCGCTCTCTCTCTCTCTCTCTCTCTCTCTCTCTCTCTCTCTCTCTCTCTCTCTCTCTCTCTCTCTCTCTCTCTCTCTCTCTCTCTCTCTCTCTCTCTCTCTCTCTCTCTCTCTCGCTTTCTCCATCAGTCGATCACTCGCAGGCACAAGTCTATGAGATGGAGGGAGAGTTTCAGGTCAGGGTGCCCTCTTCCCTTTCTTTTCTACTCCTCTAGATGATTTTTACGTTTGATTTGTTCACCGATGATTTGTTTAACCTATCAATTGCTGTTTGTCGTTTATTTTGATTATTTTCTTCACAGTGTGCTTTTGGAGTGGCTGCTCCTGACTGGCCGAGGTGGAGGGGGGTGGAGTCAGTAAGGAGAGAAGAGGATTGGCCCGTGGGAGGTACGCATGGGTCCGGGGGCGGGTCTTAGGATGGCGTGGCTGAGAGGTGGGCCCTGTAATAGGTGGTGGTGGTGGTGATGCGAGGGGTGATGGACGGAAGACGCTGCGGCGCGAAGCTGAGCCAATTGGTGGTTTGAGGAAGCGGCGGCGGCCATCGCTGCGGCAACCGCCAGGGGACTGGGCAAGAGCCCAGCGCCCAAACATTTGGAGAGATCCTTAGAGAAGGTCAGAGAGGACTGAGGGGAGAGAGAGGCAGAGAGCGAGGGAGAAAGAGAGGGAGGGAGAGACGGATACAACGTTTAAGTGGCAGAAGGTGAACACAAGGGATTCAGGGGAACAAATATAGAAATTGCATTTCAGTTTGAACCTCTTTGATCTCACAACACAGAGGTTTCTACTCAAACTATGTTTCCAGCCAGCTACAAAATGGATCTTCAGCACTTTGGTAAGGAATCTACTCAGAGGAGGCTGCTGGGAGGAGCTGTAGGAGGACGGGCTCATTGTAATGGCTGGAATGGAATGAATGGAACGGAGACAAACGCGTTGTCTTTATTTGTTTGGTACCATTCAATTGAGTCCATTCCAGCCATTACAGTGAGCCCGTCCTCCTGCAGCTCCTCCCAGCAGCCTCCTCTGAATCTACTTTACCATTAAGTACTGACTACTCAGGAGACAGCACGTTAATCTGATCTAGCCCTGGCACGTTAATCTGATCTAGCCCTGGCACGTTAATCTGATCTAGCCCTGGCACGATAATCTGATCTAGCCCTGGCGCGATAATCTGATCTAGTCCTGGCACGTTAATCTGATCTAGCCCTGGCACGATAATCTGATCTAGCCCTGGCACGATAATCTGATCTAGCCCTGGCACGATAATCTGATCTAGCCCTGGCACGATAATCTGATCTAGCCCTGACACGATAATCTGATCTAGCCCTGACACGATAATCTGATCTAGCCCTGGCACGATAATCTGATCTAGCCCTGGCACGATAGTGGTCGTAGAGGTGAAAAGTTACCGTGAGGTCAGCCCCCCTGTGCTTCTTGTGTCGGCTGAGGAGTGGGTTGGGTTTCCCTGCCACTCCGTCCCGGTGCCTTCGACTAGATATGTGCTGCAGGGCGAGAGAGCGAGAGAGAGAGAGAGAGAGAGAGAGAGAGAGAGAGAGAGAGAGAGAGAGAGAGAGAGAGAGAGAGAGAGAGAGAGAGAGAGAGAGAGAGAGAGAGAGAGAGAGAGAGAGAGAAGAGAGAGAGAGAGAGAGAGAGAGAGGGGGAGATTAGAGAGAGAGCGAGAGGGAAAGAGAGAGGGGGAGAGATTAGGAGAGAGAGCGAGAGAGAAAGAAAGAGAGGGGGAGAGATTAGGAGAGAGAGCGAGAGAGAAAGAGAGGGGAGGGATTAGGAGAGAGAGCGAGAGAGAAAGAGAGAGGGGGAGAGATTAGGAGAGAGAGCGAGAGAGAAAGAGAGAGGGGGAGAGATTAGGAGAGAGAGTGAGAGAGAAAGCGAGAGGGGGAGAGATTAGGAGAGAGAGCGAGAGAAAGACAGGGTGCAGTGTTAGACAGCAGCCAGCCAGACAGACAGGTAGAGTTGAACTCTGACCTCTTGAATTCTCTAACAGCCGGTCCCAATCTACTCCCTAACTCCCTAGCCCTTCAACGTTTGCAGATCTGAATAGGTATAATCAGGGTAATGGTGGAGTTTACAAGGAAGGGTTTAGCGAATTTGAACTAGCTGAGCTCTAGACTAAGGAGCCTAACTGCAATATATAAGGTACAAATGATAGGTAAACAAAACCAGTACTCTCTAGTTAGGAGATTAAGAGGAAAGAAAATATACAGTATGATGCCCCCCCCCCTTTCTTTCCATCACTCTCACCTGCTTGAGCTGCAGTTCGGAGTTGACCCGCACGTTGCAAATCTCACAGTGGAAGGTGCGTTCCTGAGTGTTGGGGTCCAGCGGCCCCCCTCCCAGCTCCCCTGGGAGTTTGGGGCCCAGTCGAGGGTACGCCTTAATGGGACCCAGCCCACTGCGAGCCTCCAGGATAGTTTTGTGTTTGGTGCCTACACACACACACACACGTGCACACGCACACACACACACACGCGCGCACACACTTTCTTTAATTGACTTAAAGAAAATGGTGTCTAACAATCCCACAAAGGGATTGGTCAAGACACAAAAATAACTCTTCAGTTCAGGATGACATCACCCCCAAGAACACTAACATGTACGCTATGCTGAACTCTTATGTGGCTCATTGCTAACCCCATCTCAATTGCTAGAGCTCATCACCCATTGTAAACCTGGAATCCTTTCCCTCATACCACAGAACAGCATATGGTGAAGGAGAATATGACAACAAGAGAGCTGGCCTAATGGACTCTCTGGAGCGGATCATAATCTCGAACTCAGCACACGTTCAGTTAGTGGAGTGGGACTGGGAGGTGTAGTGTAATATATTCGCCACTAGAGGGCCACAGTGAACAGGTAACGCTGGTCGTCTACAGAAGTGTTACTTTTGGACGTAATATAAGATGGTGTTTTTCAGGATCTCTGCATTTTCAGAGCGTTGACGTTAGCACCGAACAGAAACACATCTTTAGATCTCTCTGTTCTCTTAGGGTAGCTAATTCAATGTTCTGGGTTCGGGTTAGCTTGACTGAGAGGTCATATGGGTGGTTGTAATAATGTCTTACAGGGGTCAACTGTCTAGAACAACATCTATAAATTGAAGTCGACTCGCGCGTAGCTTTAGGTCTTGAAAGAATGGAAGAGCATGGTGAAGTAGGTTCTGTGAGCTGCCTCTCACGAGCAGAAATATGAGTGTTCACATTTTTTGAATGGTTAGGAACACACAGACAGACAGCACTGACGACGTTGTGCCAAAATAGTTCCTATAATTAATTGCATGTTTTGCTCTTGCCTGAGAAATTCCAGTCATGTCCTACCCTCTGCCACCAGTGCCTCCACCCCCCCCCGCTTTCCTCCCCCCTCCTCCCCCAATCCCAAACCACCAAGCAGTCTGGTTGCACTCTGTCTGACTGAGGGGTTTATGTGCATCCCAAATGGCACCCTATTCCCTATGGGCCCTGGTCAAAAGTGGAGCACTATATAAGGGAAAGGGTGCCATTTGGGGCACAGGCTTTAACTTGTTCGATCAATCTTTGAGCTTTGTGAAGTGAGTTAGGGGGGGGGGGGGGTGTCTGGAGTGACTGGTTTCACGTGTGGACAAAAATGTGCACTTTTGTTACTGCCTTTGTTCTATTCTGGGCCGACAATGGACGAACCCCCTCGGGGTGTTTTTCACTTGTGCTCTGCGAGCCGAGCTTGACTCATGTTTACAATTAAATAAAGCACTAAGCAAACAGACAGGAGAAGTTTCGTAACATGAAAATAGACAAAAACACAGAAAGGAAACCATTGTGTAAACGTATGATTACGGTTGAATACACATCCATCCATAACCTTGATCGCTCCTCTCTGTATGTAATGTATATTGTATAATGTATATATCACTAACCACTTTAAACAATGCTACTTAATATAATATTTACATACCCTACATTACTCATCTCATATGTATATACTGTACTCTGTACCATCTACTGCATATTTATGTAATACATGTGTCACTAGCCACTTTAAACTATGCGACTTAATATAATGTTTACATACCCTACATTACTCATCTCATATGTATATGTATATACTGTACTCTATATCTCTACTACATCTTTATGTAATACATGTGTCACTAGCCACTTTAAACTATGCCACTTTGTTTCCACACCCTACATTACTCATCTCATACTCTCATACTCTCAGTACTCGATACCATCTACTGCATCTTGCCTATGCCGCTCTGTACCACCACTCATTCATATATCTTTATGTACATATTCTTTAACCGTTTACACTTGTGTGTATAAGGTAGTGGTTTTGGAATTGTTAGTTAGATTACTCGTTGTTTATTACTGCATTGTCGGAAATAGAAGCACAAGCATTTCGCTACACTTGCATTAACATCTGCTAACCATGTGTATCTGACAAATAAAATTTGATTTGATTTGATGTTCGTCGCACCGCGAACCACACTACCTGTCTCTCTGTCTGTGATGTTCGTCACACTGCGAGCCACACTGTCTGTCTCTCTGTATGTGATGTTCGTCGCACCGCGAGCCACACTGTCTGTCTCTTTGTCTGTGATGTTCGGCGCACCGAGAGCCACACTACCTGTCTCTCTGTCTGTGATGTTCGTCACACTGCGAGCCACACTGTCTGTCTCTCTGTATGTGATGTTCGTCGCACCGCGAGCCACACTGTCTGTCTCTTTGTCTGTGATGTTCGGCGCACCGAGAGCCACACTACCTGTCTCTCTGTCTGTGATGTTCGTCACACTGCGAGCTACACTGTCTGTCTCTCGGTCTGCGATGTTCGTCGCACCGCGAGCCACACTGTCTGTCTCTCTTTCTGTGATGTTCGTCGCACCGCGAGCCACACTGTCTGTCTCTTTGTCTGTGATGTTCGGCGCACCGAGAGCCACACTACCTGTCTCTCTGTCTGTGATGTTCGTCACACTGCGAGCTACACTGTCTGTCTCTCGGTCTGCGATGTTCGTCGCACCGCGAGCCACACTGTCTGTCTCTCTTTCTGTGATGTTCGTCGCACCGCGAGCTACACTGTCTGTCTCTCGGTCTGCGATGTTCGTCGCACCGCGAGCCACACTGTCTGTCTCTCTTTCTGTGATGTTCGTCGCACCGCGAGCTACACTACCTGTCTCTCTGTCTGTGATGTTCGTCACACTGCGAGCTACACTGTCTGTCTCTCGGTCTGCGATGTTCGTCGCACCGCGAGCCACACTGTCTGTCTCTCTTTCTGTGATGTTCGTCGCACCGCGAGCCACACTGTCTGTCTCTCTTTCTGTGATGTTCGTCACACTGCGAGCTACACTGTCTGTCTCTCGGTCTGCGATGTTCGTCGCACCGCGAGCCACACTGTCTGTCTCTCTTTCTGTGATGTTCGTCGCACCGCGAGCTACACTACCTGTCTCTCTGTCTGTGATGTTCGTCGCACCGCGAGCCACACTGTCTGTCGCTCTGTCTGTGATGTTCGTCGCACCGCGAGCCACACTGTCTGTCTCTCTGTCTGTGATGGTGGTCGCACCGCGAGCCACACTGTCTGTCTGTCTGTCTCTCTGTCTGTGGACTCTAACGTTATTTGGGGAAAGAGACAATATTGCTTCCAGATTGTGTGTTGATTTGGGCTGCTACTCTGCCCAGATTGAACTGCAGGCACTGTCGCTGTCACACACACACGTCTGAATGTCTTCGTTTATCTCTGTTTTGGTTTAATATCTGTCTGTGTAGCGTAAGTGATCTTTGTGGGAGTTTGCATGTACGTACTTAATTAGTGCTTGAGTGCACATGCATACTGTAAGAAGAGATGAGAGGGAGCCCTCTGTTACACGATCAACTAGCAATCTTATCTCATTCCATCATCACTGTGTCCTGCTCCTGGGGCTCAATCAAACATCTATTACAAAAAGCCTTCCAGAGGTTACTCTAATGATATCAGTGATCATTTTTCCATTGGTGGACACTTAATCTACATTAAGCTGTTCATTGATGTGTATTATCATGTCTGGCTGACTGGTGGTCCAAGGCTATTCTTATTCCCTTAACAACACTGCCTTACTGCTGTGGCGTGGTAATGGTGATATGTAGGGACGTGTGTGTGTGTGTGTGTGTGTGTGTGTGTGTGTGTGTGTGTGTGTGTGTGTGTGTGTGTGTGTGTGTGTGTGTGTGTGTGTGTGTGTGTGTGTGTGTGTGTGTGTGCGTGCGTGCGTGCGTGCGTGCGTGCGTGCTTGTGTGCGTGCATGCGTGCGTGTGTGTGTGTGTGAGAGACATGAATCAGAACACAGAGGGAGTGAGGGCAAGTTAACTGCTTCCCCGGGTTATAAAAACAAAGCCACTGAGTGGAAGGTTTGAGGCCGAATGGAGTTGAGAGGAAACAAATACTATTTGAACCCAGGTCTGGATTCATAACAGCTTCGTGGTTTTACAGGCTTAAAGAAACTCCTCCAGTGGTGGAGCATTAAGAGGGCCTCATCTAGCAGCATTAACAGGACTTTCTCTGCGTCCTATTCAGGCTGAATGCCTGGGGTAACAGAGAACAGCTTTCTGCTGCATCCGCTTACAGTATCACAAGATACATCATGAATGTTTGAGTGGGAGACTCAATACCTTTCAGAGAATTATTATCAAGGCGTATTTGCTCTGTCACTGGACTGTGTAGGCCTGCGCTGGCTGGGTGATAGAGGACGTGTAGAAACAGGAAGGAAGAAGAGGAGAAATATGCTACTCGGGGCATGTTGGATCAGACACAACAGTAAAACCATTTTGGGAAGGAAGCTTTTGGTTGAAGAGGTTATATGCTTGGCTAGAGTCTAGAGCCTTTGATTTATTTGGTCACCCTCATCTGTGTTTGAACTTGAAACGCTTACCCCTTTTGGGTTTTATTTTCCCTAAGTGCTGGATAAAATGAAAATGGCGATGTAAATGAGGGTGACGCAGGCCGGGCAGATGGATAGAGGAGATCCGATCTGAGTCAAAATATATATATTTTTTTCACCTGGCACTACACACAGGCTAAATCTCAAGCTCTCAAAGTATTTGACAGAAAACAAACACTATGTTAGCCCAGGTCTTTTGGTAAGGAATTCTCCATTAAGTACTGACTATTCAGAGGACTGCCAAGTGTCCTCTCCGAGATTAGTAACCTGAAGATGGTCACTGCCCATACGTACATTTTACGTACCTTTGTTGTGAGCCTCCAGTTGTGAAAGGGAGTTGACGGCTACTTTGCAGAGTGAGCAGTAGAGGAGTTTCTTAGCTTTGTCCTCCTCTGTCTCTGGGCCGGCCGGGGCCCCGGGAGCAACAGGGGCCACTGGACCACCACTCTGGTCTGGGTTGGTGGTGCCGAAAGCCAGGGGAGAGTCAGAGGATTGGGGGAGCAGAGGAGGAGGGGTGAGGGTGGGGGAGGTCAGCATGGGACACACAGAGGCGGCAAGGGGGGAGTCGGTGGTGGGAGAGGTGGAGAGGGGAGGCAGGGGGTGTAGGGGCCCAGGCAGGGCCAGCAGAGGTCCCCCATTAAACTGTGACGACAGAGGGCGCGGTTCGTCTATAAAGAGGAAACACAAGTGGGAATCAAATAAAATGCAGTGTTAACAAAACAAAAAATGAGTAAAGCTGAAACTATAACGTGTTTACAATAGACTTCGACGATGCTGTCCAAGTGTGTTTGAGGTGAAGCAGAGTCAAGTCTTTTCTTCTAACATATAACCAAACACATCCCAACCCGAGCCAGAGGCCACTTCAACTACAACCCACTGGCAGGTTCAAAGATCACACAAAACCCCATTTTATCTCACTAAAGTGAAGGATTCCAAAAGAAAAACACTTGCTTGCCATGTGGGGAAGTATTTTAGGATTCAGTACGACCTTGTAATTGTTAACGGTTCCTTCCTTTTAATCTGTACTACAGAAATAACCCATAAGGGAGGATTTGACCAAGCAGGCTGGGAACCAGGGACAGAAGCAACTATGTACATATACTTGAAAATAAACACATTGCATATTCAGTGGGGCAAAAAAGTATTTAGTCAGCCACCAATTGTGCAAGTTCTCCCACTTAAAAAGATGAGAGAGGCCTGTCATTTTTATCATAGGTACACTTCAACTATGACAGACAAAATGAGAAAAAAAATCCCCAAAATTATATTGTAGGATTTTTTATGAATTTATTTGAAAATTATGGTGGAAAATAAGTATTTGGTCAATAACAAAAGTTTATCTCAATACTTTGTTATATACCCTTTGTTGGCAATGACAGAGGTCAAACGTTTTCTGTAAGTCTTCACAAGGTTTTCACAAACTATTGCTGGTATTTTGGCCCATTCCTCCATGCAGATCTCCTCTAGAGCAGTGATGTTTTGGGGCTGTTGCTGGGCAACACGGACTTTCAACTCCCTCCAAAGATTTTCTATGGGGTTGAGATCTGGAGACTGGCTAGGCCACTCCAGGACCTTGAAATGCTTCTTACAAAGCCACTCCTTCGTTGCCCGGGCGGTGTGTTTGGGATCATTGTCATGCTGAAAGACCTAGCCACGTTTCATCTTTAATGCCCTTGCTGATGGTAGGCTTTGTTACTTTGGTCCCAGCTCTCTGCAGGTCATTCACTAGGTCCCCCCATGTGGTTCTGAGATTTTTGCTCACCGTTCTTGTGATCATTTTGACCCCACGGGGTGAGATCTTGCGTGGAGCCCCAGATCGAGGGAGATTATCAGTGGTCTTGTATGTCTTCCATTTCCTAATAATTGCTCCCACAGTTGATTTTTTCAAACCAAGCTGCTTACCTATTGCAGATTCAGTCTTCCCAGCCTGGTGCAGGTCTACAATTTTGTTTCTGGTGTCCTTTGACAGCTCTCTGGTCTTGGCCATAGCGGAGTTTGGAGTGTGACTGTTTGAGGTTGTGGACAGGTCTCTTTTATACTGATAACAAGTTCAAACAGGTGCTATTAATACAGGTAACGAGTGGAGGACAGAGGAGCCTCTTAAAGATGAAGTTACAGGTCTGTGAGAGCCAGAAATCTTGCTTGTTTGTAGGTGACCAAATACATATTTTCCACCATAATTTGCAAATAAATTCATTAAAAATCCTACAATGTGATTTTGGGGATTTTTTTTCTAATTTTGTCTGTCATAGTTGAAGTGTACCTATGATGAAAATTACAGGCCTCTCACATCTTTTTAAGTGGGAGAACTTGCACAATTGGTGGCTGACTAAATACTTTTTTGCCCCACTGTACAATGTATGTTGAATACATCAAAATCTGGGTACAGAACAGAAACCTTAGGAGGTGTCCGAGTTTTCCTCTCCTCTCAGTGATGTGGGTTGCTTCCCAAATAGCACCCTATTCACTTTCTAGGGCACTACTTTTGGCCAGGGCCCGTAGGGCACTCCCCCCTTGTCTCATCTTATTAAAATGTATCGGAGGAAAGAAGAGGAGAAAGAAATGGGAAACAGATACTCCCTTGGCAGTGGATGGATGTTTTTTCACCGGTTATTTTTGGCTGAGAATGAGATGGAGCTGGGGGAAAGTGACACAAGTGTGTTTTGAAAAGGGGTTCCACGGAAAACATCGCAAACACAAAACACACACACACACACTCATGCAGACACATCGATGGCTCTGAACGAACTTTATTTAACTCTTTGCAAACTGGAAAACATTTATCCGGAGGCTGCATTCATTGTAGCTGGGGATTTTAACAAAGCCAATCTGAAAACAAGACTCCCTAAATTTTATCAGCATATCGATTGCGCAACCAGGGGTGGTAAAACCTTGGATCATTGTTACTCTAACTTCCGCGACGCATATAAGGCCCTGCCCCGCCCCCCTTTCGGAAAAGCTGACCATGACTCCATTTTGCTGATCCCTGCCTACAGGCAGAAATTAAAACAAGAGGCTCCCACGCTGAGGTCTGTCCAACGCTGGTCAGACCAAGCTGACTCTACACTCCAAGACTGCTTCCATCACGTGGACTGGGACATGTTTCGTATTGCGTCAGATGGGAATATTGACGAATACGCTGATTCGGTGTGCGAGTTCATTAGAACGTGCGTCGAAGATGTCGTTCCCATAGCAACGATAAAAACATTCCCTAACCAGAAACCGTGGATTGATGGCAACATTCGCGTGAAACTGAAAGCGCGAACCACTGCTTTTAATCAGGGCAAGGTGTCTGGCAACATGACTGAATACAAACAGTGCAGCTATTCCCTCCGTAAGGCTATTAAACAAGCTAAGCGTCAGTACAGAGACAAAGTGGAATCTCAATTCAATGGCTCAGACACAAGAGGCATGTGGCAGGGTCTACAGTCAATCACGGACTACAAGATGAAATCCAGCCCAGTCACGGACCAGGATGTCTTGCTCCCAGGCAGACTAAATAACTTTTTTGCCCGCTTTGAGGACAATACAGTGCCACTGACACGGCCTGCGACGGAAACATGCGGTCTCTCCTTCACTGCAGCCGAGGTGAGTAAGACATTTAAACGTGTTAACCCTCGTAAGGCTGCAGGCCCAGACGGCATCCCCAGCCGCGCCCTCAGAGCATGCGCAGACCAGCTGGCCGGTGTGTTTACGGACATATTCAATCAATCCCTATACCAGTCTGCTGTTCCCACATGCTTCAAGAGGGCCACCATTGTTCCTGTTCCCAAGAAAGCTAAGGTAACTGAGCTAAATGACTACCGCCCCGTAGCACTCACTTCCGTCATCATGAAGTGCTTTGAGAGACTAGTCAAGGACCATATCACCTCCACCCTACCTGACACCCTAGACCCACTCCAATTTGCTTACCGCCCAAATAGGTCCACAGACGATGCAATCTCAACCACACTGCACACTGCCCTAACCCACCTGGACAAGATGTCATGTTTGTCATTTATTATCATGTCTTGTCCCTGTGCTCCCCATTCTATTCGTTTCCCTCTGCTGGTCTTATTTGGTTCTTTCCCTCCTTCTATCCCTCTCTCTCCCCCTCCCTCTCTCACTCTCTCGCTCTCTCTTCTCTCTATCGTTCCGTTCCTGCTCCCAGCTGTTCCTATTCCCCTAATCATCATTTAGTCTTCCCACACCTGTTCCCGATCCTTTCCCCTGATTAGAGTCCCTATTTATTCCTTTGTGTTCCGTTCCTGTCCCGTCGGTTCCTTGTTTAGTATTCACCATGCTGTGATTGCGTTTCGCCCTGTCCTGTCGTGTTTTTGCTGTGATTGTGTATCGCCCTGTCCTGTCGTGTTTTTGCCTTCATCAGATGCTGCGTGTGAGCAGGTGTCTCTGTCAACTACGGCCTGCGCCTACCCGGCGACCTGCAGTCTGTGGCCGCTTCTCCTGTCATTCCCCTCTACAGACTAGAGGATTTCTGTTATTCCCTGTTTGGACTTGAATAAACTCTGTTTCTGTTAAGTCGCTTTTGGGTCCTCTATCACCAGCATGACAGAAGGAACCGACCAAGGAATGGACCCAGCGACTTCAGACGCTCGTTACACTGCCGTCAAGATCCAAGGAGCCATGCTCGGCAGACACGAGCAGGAATTGTCTGCTGCTCGCCATGCCGTGGAGAACCTGGCCGCTCAGGTTTCCGACCTCTCTGGACAGTTCCAGAGTCTACGCCTCGTGCCACCTGTTACTTCCTGGCCTGCCGAGCCTCCAGAACCTAGGGTTAATAACCCACCTTGCTACTCCGGGCAGCCCACTGAGTGCCGCTCCTTTCTCACGCAGTGTGAGATTGTGTTCTCTCTCCAACCCAACACATACTCTAGAGAGAGAGCTCGGGTTGCTTACGTCATTTCACTCCTTACTGGCCGGGCTCGAGAATGGGGCACAGCTATCTGGGAGGCAAGGGCTGATTGCTCTAACAAGTTCCAGAACTTTAAAGAGGAGATGATTCGGGTTTTTGACCGTTCAGTTTTTGGTAGGGAGGCTTCTAGGGCCCTGGCTTCCTTATGCCAAGGTGAACGGTCCATAACGGATTATTCTATTGAGTTTCGCACTCTTGCTGCCTCTAGTGAGTGGAACGAGCCGGCGCTGCTCGCTCGTTTTCTGGAGGGACTCCACGCAGTGGTTAAGGATGAGATTCTCTCCCGGGAGGTTCCTTCAGATGTGGACTCTTTGATTGCTCTCGCCATCCGCATAGAACGACGGGTAGATATTCGTCACCGGGCTCGTGGAAGAGAGCTCGCATCAACGGTGTTTCCCTGCTCCGCATCACAACCATCTCCCTCCTCTGGCTTTGAGACTGAGCCCATGCAGCTGGGAGGGATTCGCATCTCGACTAAGGAGAGGGAACGGAGGATCACCAACCGCCTGTGCCTCTATTGCGGAGTTGCTGGACATTTTGTTAATTCATGTCCAGTAAGAGGCCAGAGCCCATCAGTAAGCGGAGGGCTACTGGTGAGCGCTACTACTCTGGTCTCTTCATCTAGATCTTGTACTACTATGTCGGTCCATCTACGCTGGACCGGTTCGGGTGCTACATGCAGTGCCTTGATTGACTCTGGGGCTGAGGGTTGTTTCATGGACGAAGCATGGGTTCGGAAACATAACATTCCTTTCAGACCGTTAGACAAGCCTACGCCCATGTTTGCCTTAGATGGTAGTCATCTTCCCAGTATCAAATTTGAGACACTACCTTTAACTCTCACAGTATCTGGTAACCACAGTGAGACTATTTCTTTTTGATTTTCCGTTCACCGTTTACACCTGTTGTTTTGGGTCATCCCTGGCTAGTATGTCATAATCCTTCTATTAATTGGTCTAGTAATTCTATCCTATCCTGGAACGTTTCTTGTCATGTGAAGTGTTTAATGTCTGCCATCCCTCCCGTTTCTTCTGTCCCTACTTCTCAGGAGGAACCTGGCGATTTGACAGGAGTGCCGGAGGAATATCATGATCTGCGCACGGTCTTCAGTCGGTCCCGAGCCAACTCCCTTCCTCCTCACCGGTCGTATGATTGTAGTATTGATCTCCTTCCGGGGACCACTCCTCCTCGAGGTAGACTATACTCTCTGTCGGCTCCCGAACGTAAGGCTCTCGAGGATTATTTGTCTGTGTCTCTTGACGCCGGTACCATAGTGCCTTCTTCTTCTCCGGCCGGGCGGGGTTCTTTTTGTTAAGAAGAAGGACGGTACTCTGCGCCCCTGCGTGGATTATCGAGGGCTGAATGACATAACGGTTAAGAATCGTTATCCGCTTCCCCTTATGTCATCAGTCTTCGAGATTCTGCAGGGAGCCAGGTGCTTTACTAAGTTGGACCTTCGTAACGCTTACCATCTCGTGCGCATCAGAGAGGGGGACGAGTGGAAAACGGCGTTTAACACTCCGTTAGGGCATTTTGAGTACCGGGTTCTGCCGTTCGGTCTCGCCAATGCGCCAGCTGTTTTTCAGGCATTAGTTAATGATGTTCTGAGAGACATGCTGAACATCTTTGTTTTTGTCTATCTTGACGATATCCTGATTTTTTCTCCGTCACTCGAGATTCATGTTCAGCACGTTCGACGTGTTCTACAGCGCCTTTTAGAGAATTGTCTCTACGTAAAGGCTGAGAAGTGCTCTTTTCATGTCTCCTCCGTTACTTTTCTCGGTTCCGTTATTTCCGCTGAAGGCATTCAGATGGATTCCGCTAAGGTCCAAGCTGTCAGTGATTGGCCCGTTCCAAGGTCACGTGTCGAGTTGCAGCGCTTTTTAGGTTTCGCTAATTTCTATCGGCGTTTCATTCATAATTTCGGTCAAGTTGCTGCCCCTCTCACAGCTCTTACTTCTGTCAAGACGTGTTTTAAGTGGTCCGGTTCCGCCCAGGGAGCTTTTGATCTTCTAAAAGAACGTTTTACGTCCGCTCCTATCCTCGTTACTCCTGACGTCACTAGACAATTCATTGTCGAGGTTGACGCTTCAGAGGTAGGCGTGGGAGCCATTCTATCCCAGCGCTTCCAGTCTGACGATAAGGTTCATCCTTGCGCTTATTTTTCTCATCGCCTGTCGCCATCTGAGCGCAACTATGATGTGGGTAACCGTGAACTGCTCGCCATCCGCTTAGCCCTAGGCGAATGGCGACAGTGGTTGGAGGGGGCGACCGTTCCTTTTGTCGTTTGGACAGACCATAAGAACCTTGAGTACATCCGTTCTGCCAAACGACTTAATGCCCGTCAAGCTCGTTGGGCGTTGTTTTTCGCTCGTTTCGAGTTTGTGATTTCTTACCGTCCGGGTAGCAAGAACACCAAGCCTGATGCCTTATCCCGTCTGTTTAGTTCTTCTGTGGCTTCTACTGATCCCGAGGGGATTCTTCCTTATGGGCGTGTTGTCGGGCTAACAGTCTGGGGAATTGAAAGACAGGTTAAGCAAGCACTCACGCACACTGCGTCGCGCGCGCGCTTGTCCTAGTAACCTCCTTTTCGTTCCTGTTTCCACTCGTCTGGCTGTTCTTCAGTGGGCTCACTCTGCCAAGTTAGCTGGTCATCCCGGTGTTCGAGGCACTCTTGCGTCTATTCGCCAGCGCTTTTGGTGGCCGACTCAGGAGCGTGACACGCGCCGTTTCGTGGCTGCTTGTTCGGACTGCGCGCAGACTAAGTCGGGTAACTCTCCTCCTGCCGGTCGTCTCAGACCGCTCCCCATTCCTTCTCGACCATGGTCTCACATCGCCTTGGACTTCATTACCGGTCTGCCTTTGTCTGCGGGGAAGACTGTGAGAGCCGCCAATAAACGCAGGATTAAGAGTCCAAGGTATTGTTGCGGCCAGAGAGTGTGGCTTTCCACTCGCAACCTTCCTCTTACGACAGCTTCTCGTAAGTTGACTCCGCGGTTCATTGGTCCGTTCCGTGTCTCCCAGGTCGTCAATCCTGTCGCTGTGCGACTGCTTCTTCCGCGACATCTTCGTCGCGTCCATCCTGTCTTCCATGTCTCCTGTGTTAAGCCCTTTCTTCGCACCCCCGTTCGTCTTCCCTCCCCCCTCCCGTCCTTGTCGAGAGCGCACCTATTTACAAGGTACATAAGATCATGGACATGCGTTCTCGGGGACGGGGTCACCAATACTTAGTGGATTGGGAGGGTTACGGTCCTGAGGAGAGGAGTTGGGTTCCGTCTCGGGACGTGCTGGACCGTTCACTCATCGATGATTTCCTCCGTTGCCGCCAGGATTCCTCCTCGAGTGCGCCAGGAGGCGCTCGGTGAGTGGGGGTACTGTCATGTTTGTCATTTATTATCATGTCTTGTCCCTGTGCTCCCCATTCTATTCGTTTCCCTCTGCTGGTCTTATTTGGTTCTTTCCCTCCTTCTATCCCTCTCTCTCCCCCTCCCTCTCTCACTCTCTCGCTCTCTCTTCTCTCTATCGTTCCGTTCCTGCTCCCAGCTGTTCCTATTCCCCTAATCATCATTTAGTCTTCCCACACCTGTTCCCGATCCTTTCCCCTGATTAGAGTCCCTATTTATTCCTTTGTGTTCCGTTCCTGTCCCGTCGGTTCCTTGTTTAGTATTCACCATGCTGTGATTGCGTTTCGCCCTGTCCTGTCGTGTTTTTGCTGTGATTGTGTATCGCCCTGTCCTGTCGTGTTTTTTGCCTTCATCAGATGCTGCGTGTGAGCAGGTGTCTCTGTCAACTACGGCCTGCGCCTACCCGAAGCGACCTGCAGTCTGTGGCCGCTTCTCCTGTCATTCCCCTCTACAGACTAGAGGATTTCTGTTATTCCCTGTTTGGACTTGAATAAACTCTGTTTCTGTTAAGTCGCTTTTGGGTCCTCTATCACCAGCATGACACAAGAGGAATACCTATGTGAGAATGCTGTTCATCGACTACAGCTCGGCATTCAACACCATAGTACCCTCCAAGCTCGTCATCAAGCTCGAGACCCTGGGTCTCGACCCCGCCCTGTGCAACTGGGTACTGGACTTCCTGACGGGCCGCCCCCAGGTGGTGAGGGTAGGCAACAACATCTCCTCCCCGCTGATCCTCAACACGGGGGCCCCACAAGGGTGCGTTCTGAGCCCTCTCCTGTACTCCCTGTTCACCCACGACTGCGCGGCCACGCACGCCTCCAACTCAATCATCAAGTTTGCGGACGACACAACAGTGGTAGGCTTGATTACCAACAACGACGAGACGGCCTACAGGGAGGAGGTGAGGGCCCTCGGAGTGTGGTGTCAGGAAAATAACCTCACACTCAACGTCAACAAAACTAAGGAGATGATTGTGGACTTCAGGAAACAGCAGAGGGAACACCCCCCTATCCACATCGATGGAACAGTAGTGGAGAGGGTAGCTAGTTTTAAGTTCCTCGGCATACACATCACAGACAAACTGAATTGGTCCACTCACACTGACAGCGTTGTGAAGAAGGCGCAGCAGCGCCTATTCAACCTCAGGAGGCTGAAGAAATTCGGCTTGTCACCAAAAGCACTCACAAACTTCTACAGATGCACAATCGAGAGCATCCTGGCGGGCTGTATCACCGCCTGGTACGGCAACTGCTCCGCCCTCAACCGTAAGGCTCTCCAGAGGGTAGTGAGGACTGCACAACGCATCACCGGGGGCAAACTACCTGCCCTCCAGGACACCTACACCACCCGTTGTTACAGGAAGGCCATAAAGATCATCAAGGACATCAACCACCGAACCACTGCCTGTTCACCCCGCTATCATCCAGAAGGCGAGGTCAGTACAGGTGCATCAAAGCTGGGACCGAGAGACTGAAAAACAGCTTCTATCTCAAGGCCATCAGACTGTTAAACAGCCACCACTAACACTGAGTGGCTGCTGCCAACACACTGTCATTGACACTGACCCAACTCCAGCCATTTTAATAATGGGAATTGATGGGAAATGATGTAAATATATCACTAGCCACTTTAAACAATGCTACCTTATATAATGTTACTTACCCTACATTATTCATCTCATATGCATATGTATATACTGTACTCTACATCATCGACTGCATCCTTATGTAACACATGTATCACTAGCCACTTTAACTATGCCACTTTGTTTACTTTGTCTACACACTCATCTCATATGTATATACTGTACTCGATACCATCTACTGTATGCTGCTCTGTACCATCACTCATTCATATATCCTTATGTACATGTTCCTTATCCCCTTACACTGTGTATAAGACAGTAGTTTTGGAATTGTTAGTTAGATTACTTGTTGGTTATCACTGCATTGTCGGAACTAGAAGCACAAGCATTTCGCTACACTCGCATTAACATCTGCTAACCATGTGTATGTGACAAATAAAATTTGATTTGATTTGATTTGATTTAGGGCATACATTATTCATCCCACACACATACACACACTTTCTCTCTCTCCCACACATGTACAGCTAGTACACACATGCTATTGGTCAGCCACTCCCATGCTGTAATGCCTCTGGTATTCACCCGACAAGGCACTTGATGGTGTTCCATAAAGACCCCCTAACTTTGGGTGGGTGGGGTGCAATCCAGAGTTCTCCCCTCCTCCCCCCCTCAGTTGGGGCACCAAACTCTCCTTCACCACCACCAACACTGTCACCACAGGACACACACACACAACCACCGACCACAGGATGTAGCTGCAGGCTGCAGGTGGGGGGGGCTCGGACGGGACAGAAAGCCCTGTGGGATTATGGGTCTTAAAGGGGCTAGAGTGGGCTATTTTTGGGAAGAAAACAAATATTGACTTTAACCGCTCAATTTCCTTTTCAGGATTTACTCCTCCTCCTCCTCAACAAGCTCTCACAGTCTCACTGCGGAATTAGACGTTTATCCAGGGTTGTACCTGTTGCTCTGTATAGTTCCATTTCTCCAAACCTCACATTTCAAAATGAAGGGCTAAGTTTAGCGTTATCCCGAATGGTTAAGGTAAGGGTTACGGTGTGGGATAGGGTTAAGAAAAAAACTCAATCCACCACTGGGCTCGAACACACCTCCTTCTGATCCAAAGTCATGGGATTACACCCAAGCCTCCTTGGTCGGCGCTCACTGTTGCCCCTGGTAACCATCTTTGAATGGATTTCCCGATGTCTTCAAATCAAATCAAAATCAAATCAAATCTCATTGGTCACACATATTTAGCGGATGTTATTGCAGGTGTGGCAAAGTACCTGTGTTCCCGGCTCCAACACTGCAGTAGTGTCTAACAATTCACAACAATACACACAAATCTAAAAGTAAAAGAATGGAATTAAGAAATCTGTAAATTATAGGACGAGCAAGGTCGGAGTGGCATTGGACATGTGGGAGTGGTATTGGACATGTCGGAGTGGTATTGGACATGTAGGAGTGGTATTGGACATGTAGGAGTGGTATTGGACATGTCGGAGTGGTATTGGACATGTCGGAGTGGTATTGGACATGTCGGAGTGGTATTGGACATGTCGGAGTGGCATTGGACATGTAGGAGTGGTATTGGACATGTAGGAGTGGTATTGGACATGTAGGAGTGGTATTGGACATGTAGGAGTGGTATTGGACATGTCGGAGTGGTATTGGACATGTAGGAGTGGTATTGGACATGTAGGAGTGGTATTGGACATGTAGGAGTGGTATTGGACATGTGGGAGTGGTATTGGACATGTAGGAGTGGTATTGGACATGTGGGAGTGGTATTGGACATGTAGGAGTGGTATTGGACATGTAGGAGTGGTATTGGACATGTGGGAGTGGTATTGGACATGTAGGAGTGGTATTGGACATGTCGGAGTGGTATTGGACATGTCGGAGTGGTATTGGACATGTAGGAGTGGTATTGGACATGTAGGAGTGGTATTGGACATGTAGGAGTGGTATTGGACATGTAGGAGTGGTATTGGACATGTCGGAGTGGTATTGGACATGTGGGAGTGGCATTGGACATGTCGGAGTGGTATTGGACATCAGGACATGGACAGACGTCCAATTTCGAAGTCAACCTTGAACATAAAGCGCGGCTGCATCAAAGACCTGGGTGATGGGTGTGTCGGGGGTGTGTGGGGCGATGGGGGAGTGGTGTTTACGGCTGGGAGGGTTCATACAAAAAAAATGATACGAATACAAATCATGTTTTGTTGTCACATAAATAGGTGCAGTGAAACGTGTTGTTTTACAGGGTCAGCCATAGTAGTACTGCACCCCTGGACCAAATGAGAGTTAAGTGCCTTGCTCAAGGGCACCTCGACAGATTTTTGACATCGTCGGCTCGGGTATTAAAACCAGCGACCTTTGGATTACTGGCCCAACGCTCTAACCGCTAGCAACATCAGAGCAGAGGAAGGAGAGAGGGTGTGAGCGTAAAGCTGAACTTTACCCTCTAAGATTGTTCTAGAAAATGACAACACGTATAACACGCGCGTGCACGCTCACACACAAGCGCTTACACACATGTACACAGCAGGCTCTTAAACACACTCCTTGCGGCCCCCTTCTGTCAAATCTCTCGCACGCACACACACACACACATACACGCACGCACACACGGACACACACACACGTACACACACGCACACGCACACACCATCACAGTACATCAGCCCCCGATGGAAGAGCGCTGGCCTCCGACTTGATCCCATAGCGTCCTGCATGTGGTTTATGTTAAGCTAAAGAGAGAAGGAGGGAGGAGGGGATGAGAGATCGTAATAGGGGATTTCATGATCCTCTATGGGCTGGAGGAGAGCTATGCTGTTACGAACTTTCATTTCAATGCATCATTTCAATATACTTCCTTGTTATTCACCACAGTCATTCCTACAGGTGGTTTCTACCCCCTGAAACCGAGTTCAACTCGGTCTCAGTGTTTGGTATGTTTTAGAATACATTCCCAATGATTTATGCAACCTAAATGTATGTAATGCAACGGATTCCACTAGTGCTTTTAACACGAATGTCTTTATTGTTTATGCATTGTAATACCCATGTATTTTTGTATTTGATTGCCCTTTGGGTATTGAATTTGATTCCTATGGTTCACCCCCTCAGACTCAGCTCAGGCAGACATATCGCATTGATTCCCAGCCTCCAGAAAAAATGAATTGGATCCTCAATTGATCAGGCTTTTCCCAATTACAGATGGATAACTTCTATTACAGATGGATCACTCCAATTACAGACGGATCACTCCAATTTAAAAGGCCAGTAGAGAAAATAACACAGGCGCACATGAGCGCACATGCACACGCACACACGCACACACACACACACACACACACACACACACACACACACACACACACACACACACACACACACACACACACACACACACACACACACACACACACACACACACACACACACACACACACACACACACACACACACACACACACACACACACACACACACACACACACACACACACACACACACACACACACACACACACACACACACACGACTACAAACTACAACCAGATGCTTTAAAGTTCTCCTCAGTATAGTAATGCTGTTATTCAGCATGATGATTAAAGAGTGAAGATGGTGTGGGCTAGACAGCTGAGACGAGGGGGCGGGGGGGTCATCAGATAGGCATCCATTGCGTTAGAAGATACCAGACGTCTACCATCAATCCACCCTGTAGCTGGCTCTCTATATGGGGATACAGACAGGAATGGAAGAAAGAGAGGGAGGATTGGCCGACAGCTGGACAAGATAAGAAGTGACAGGGAAAGAGGCAGAAGTAGGGATAGAGATGGCTTATGTTAAGGAAAAAAGCTTGTATATATGCCAATTTTATTTTTCTTATATATATATATTTTAAAAAAGTTATCTTCATTTAAAGGTCATTACAATTTAATGCGGAGGGAGAATCAAAGAGATGTGCTTTCAGTAACATAGTAAAAGTTGCTCAATGGGGACTACTGCCTCATCCATCCAAAAACCATGTGCTAAACTAGCGCCATTGTCCTGGAAGGACAAGACAAATGAATAAATGTCCACTAACGATAAATTCAATACATACGTGCCAAAACGCTAGACAGAAAGCATACCAATGCCACATTTTTAAATATAAATAAATAAAGCATCAGATGTTAGTTACAAACTCTGAGAAAGTAGCTAATGAAATAAAACATTTGATCTGTTTGGTAGCTACAGTACACTGTTTGAACACATGAGCATAGTGCTGGCTAGTTCTGGTACTGCCAGTAACCAGGTGGGTGTGCTGGGATAAGGTGTACCCCTTCGAGTGGTCAGGTGTTATGTTCACAGGAGGAGATAAGGGGCCTGTGCACAGGGTCAGAAGGAGGGTGTACCCCTTGTGTGTGGTTCCCCTCCAGCCCTCTCCTCCCTGGCTGTGTTACAGGAGTCCATGCTCAGAGTCCATGCTCAGAGTCCATGCTCAGAGTCCATGCTCAGAGTCCATGCTCAGAGTCTATGCTCAGAGTCCATGCCCTGACATATTGAGGCTACTCTGAGGACAAAAGGGAGTGAGGGAGGGTAGGGCTAGAATGCTTCCCACAATTGTGTCAAGTTGGCTGGATGTCCTTTGGGTGGTGGACCATTCTTGATACACACGGCAAACTGTTGATTATGGGGAGGAAGTTGCTCCTAATGCTTGGTATACTTAGTGTATATCTTTAATTTATAAGTCCAAAAATGGACGTTGCAACTAAGGATTCTAGCGTTAATGATTAATGAATGGAGAAACCCAACACTGTTCTAACGAGCACTCAGCATCATTTATAATGCAGCATGGTGCCTTCTCCTCTCCTCCTGGACTCCGTATTAACTGTGACTCAGATACACACGCAGGCTCCCAAGCGTCACTCAGCCTGGGTGGAAGGGCTGTCGACTTACACTAGCAAATAAACATTTATGCTGTACGGTGTGGGGGGTAAAAGTTATAGACTACAGTTCAACTCTTCCGTTTTACAACCAACATCTCATTAGGATATTGCAGTGATTGGTGTATAGTTTATGTGAGCAGTGTATGAGATCCAGATCAACATCCTGTTATTCAACACTACTCTACAGTATGCGTGCAGTAATGTAACTATAGACCTCAAATGAAAGTCATCTCTTTAAATAACTTTGGGTGTGTGGAGTAAGCACACTGTAAGCACACTGGGCGCAGCTTGGCGGGTGGCTTTACTAGGGCTCTCATTAGAGAGGGAGGGTGGGGAGTCAGAGGAGGAGAAGGAGGAAGAAGGAGGAGGAGAACGACTGAGGGGGAGAAGGGGGAGGTGGATGAGAAAGAGGAGTAGGAGCAGGAGGAGGAGGAGGAGGAGGAGGAGGAGGAGGAGGAGGAGGAGGAGGAGGAGGAGGAGGAAGGAGGAGGAGGAGGAGGAGGTGGATGAGAAAGAGGAGTAGGAGCAGGAGGAGAAGGAGGAGGAGGAGGAAGGAGGAGGAGGAGGAGAACGGCTGAGGGGGAGAAGGAGAAGGAGGAGGTGGATGAGAAAGAGGAGTAGGAGCAGGAGGAGAAGAAGGAGGAGGAGGAGGAGGAGAAAGATTGAGGAGGGGGAGACGGAGGAAGAAGGAGGAGGAGGAGAATGATTGAGGGGGAGAAGGAGAAGGTGGATGAGAAAGAGGAGCAGGAGGAGAAGAAGGAGGAGGAGAAAGATTGAGGAGGGGAGACGGAGACGGAGGAGGTGGATGAGAAAGAGGAGTAGGAGCAGGAGGAGAAGGAGGAAGGAGGAGGATGAGGAAGGAGGAGGAGGAGGAGGAGAAAGAGGAGTAGGAGCAGGAGGAGAAGAAGGAGGAGGAGGAGGAGAAAGATTGAGGAGGGGAGGGGGAGACGGAGGAGGTGGATGAGAAAGAGGAGTAGGAGCAGGAGGAGAAGGAGGAGGAGGAGAAGGAGGAGGAGGATGAGAAAGAGGAGTAGGAGCAGGAGGAGAAGGAGGAGGTGGATGAGAAAGATTGAGGAGGGGGAGATTAAGGAGGAAGGAGGAGGAGGAGAAGAAGGAGGAGGAGGAGGAGGGCCACGGCTGCTCTCTCTTTAAAACAGCTAGCCTTGGCCTCTTCTTGTCCCTGTATAGTAAAGGCCCAGCCAAACCCGTCTGCTCTCTTCCAAACACCAGAGAGCTAAAGACCTTCTCTCTGGAGAACCACTGACCACAACTCAACCCCAGGCTTTTCCTTCACAGTCCCCCAAGGGCCAGTAACTGATCTTAGTACAGTACAATAACAACAAGCCCATATAATCCATCTCACAAACAAATATCTCAACTGGAATGTCTATTATTAGCACACTTCCATGAAATTCTCAGAAAAGATATTCAACCTTCAAAATATGATATATTTCTATAGAACACATTGCACATTCTGAAGTTCAATAGTCATATCTCAAAGTCCCAGTAGAGGAAAATCAGACCAAACAAAACACCCTTTACACAGTATATCAATCTGCATCGACCATCACACGGAACTGTAACGTCTGAAAATCAGACCAAACAAACAGAGTAAATCAATCTGCATCGACCATCACACGGAACTGTAACGTCTGGGCTTCCGGTGACCTAACTTGGGAAATGGCTGCCTAGTTTTTCATACTGCACATCGGTTGGGTATCTCCCCCCCCCCCCTAAATTCAAGTATTTACTCTGAGCATTATAATAACTTACGCAAAATGGAAAAGGGGAAAATAGGAAAAGATCGCGGAGCTACAACAACAGCCCGTAACAAGACAGCAGAAGATATAATCATCGATGAACCCAAGATGGCTAATGCTAGCGCAAATAAGATAGCAGCAGCAAGGAATTGCGCGAGGCGCTCACAGGCTTACAAGTGGTACTTCGAGAAGATGTAAGAAAATAACTAAATGAGTTCAAAAAGGACATTAACCAGAAACTGGAAGAAAACCAATTAGAACTTTACAGCATATCTACAAGAATGGGGGACGCAGAACAGCGCATTGGGGAAACGGACAAATGGAACTTCGCAGTTAATGAAATACTTGAACAGTCACTGAAAAGCCAACACGCACTACAGGCAAAAGTGACAGAACTCGAAGGTTTCTCACGTCGAAACAAAAGTAGACTTTAAAATGTATCAGAGGGCGCAGAAAAAGACTCTATGCCCAAATTCGTGGAGGGTCTATTCAAGGGCATACTTGAAGATGACACTGACCTGGGAATCAAGAGAGCACACCGAGCTCTGGCCTCAAACCCCCCCAGCGGCGCCCCACCAAGATCCATAATAGTACGGTTCCTAAAAGTCTCAGTCAAAGAGAAAGTCTTACATGTAACCTGGAAAAAGCCTGTTAACTTCCAAGGCCAAGGAGTGTTCTTTGATCATGACTACGCGGGAGAGATACTGAAGAGAAGGAACGAATACACCCCCATTAAGAAAGCACTCAGAGAGAAGGATATTCGCTTCCAAACACCATACCCGGCAAAAATGCGGGTATTTCTGGAAAATGGCCCGGTTACATACGAGCATGCAGACGAGGCAGCTGAGGACCTGAAGTCAAGGGGCTTCCCAGTGGAGTAAACCGCCAGGAGAAAGGTGACATCACCAGTGGAAAGACTCAGCAGGCTCTCCCATGGATCGTTGTCGACAAGCAGGGTCATGGAGAAAGAGGGAAACCATCTCGGCGAGAGGACGTTCACATCCGAGAGAGACTCAGGCATTTCCAACGGGAAGATGGAAGAGACTGAATCAGATTTAACAGAATTAATAGTTACCGCGAGCTGTTAAGACTTTGGGTTGTTACGGTTGACATTGCAATAGGTAAAATAGGTCAAATAGTTGCAATCTTGAACCCAAATTCAGTTCATTTTGAGTTTATGTCAGAAATTAAAGTCAAGGAGGGTAGATTTATACTTGTTAAATGTAAACTGGATAACAAGGATGTTACTGTTTAATGTATGTTTAATGTAAGTTTAATGTATACGCACCCCCAGGGAGTGACATGGTCTTCTACGGGAAGATGTTTGATTTAATTGCCACAGAAACCACTGGCACTCTGATCTGTGCAGGGGATTTGAACACCATTCTGAACTCAAAATTAGACAGCACAAATCAAAATATGAACTGTGACGTCTGACAATCAGACCAAACAAACAGACTTTACACAGTAAAACAATCTGCATCGACCATCACACGGAACTGCATGGTAGTAGCCAAGTTGTGCTCAACCATGGGAATTATTTTCCTCCCCTATCACCCTCCCTGACCACAGCCCACAGTGTCTGCGTGTGTGTTTTCACACGAGTGCACGTGTGTGTATTTGTACGTGCCTCTGTGTGTGTGTGTGTGTCTTTGCGTAGCATGTGTGTATGTTATCCTATGGACCCCACTATGTGAACTACAGTGACCACCCAGCCAGACCCACCCACCCATTCTTCATCCTACAGACAAGGCTCCTCCAACTGCAACATACCCCAGCTGGGACCTCAGCTGCTGGCCCCCACAGGCCCTGGATGTCCCCCTCCATGGAACTGATGTTGTGAAACTGGTATTGTGAGATGGCATCAAACACCGAGTGCACTGGGATACACACACAATCGCAGCTAGGGAGAGAGAGAGACACACGCACTCACTGACATTCAGGGAGATGGCTGGGCTTCCAGGGTCAGAAGAAAGAATCTTGGATGGAAAAATGCATTCTTTCACATGTATCTGCTTTCATATTTAGATTATGGTAGGCTTGTTTTGACTGCTTCCCTCTGGAATTATCTCAGCCTCATTAATTGAGGCTGGAGTGGAGTTGGACACTGAAACCTCTGTGACTGCAAGGCTGTAGGCTATATAGGCGGTCAGACTGGCCTCTTAAGACCTTGTTGCAGGATTGTGCCGACCCACAATTCTAGAAACTATGGTGGGTGAATAACCAGGCCAGATCAGCACAGCTTGGTTTGGTTTTAGTCCCCTTTGGAGCTATGTGGTCACCCATTAGACCCCTTCAGAGGACTGGACCCCTGTCCGGTCCTTCTGTCACGACACCATATGATGTCTCATGCTTCTAGCGGTGGGTTAAGGTCAGAAGAGAGATATGAAAAGAAAGGCAGCCACATCAGAATGTTAAGCCCCTCACCCTCAATTAGGAGTTCTGATATGACTGGGCAGAGGGCCGTGCGACTGAAGGACTGCAGGATACAGATCACCCTGTGAGGCAGAGAGACGGCCCGTCTGCCCTCATAAGCATGTTTCACTATTGTGGCGACCCAAACTGCACGAGGTTGGCTGAGATATTTCATTTTCACATTGTCCTTTCAAGTATGGTGGAATGTGTACGCAGGCCAGTCCAGTACAGCTCAGTTTGGCTCGGCTCCGTTTGACTCAGTAGCGTGGAAATGGCTTTAGTTCTTGGGGGGTAAAGTGGAAACAAAGCCACAAGAACGATATGAAACAAACTCAGGGAGAAGAAAGGCAGAGCCCTTCAGTTAGGAGTTGTGACACCGTACGATGTCTGTTGGTCCCTGTCCTTTATCCGTTTCTATGTTATTGTTTCAGCTTTTTTTGATGACACCTGCCCTGTGTTTCCCTGGGGAAATAATGGTCAGCGCAACCTTTTTCAAATGCCAACACCAGATTCAAAATACGCCCCAGTTATTTTATTATGCCGTGTTTGATTCAGGGGAGGGACAGAGATGGACAGAGTGAGGGAATGGAAAGTTCCGGGTGGAGAGAGAAGAGCATTTAAATTTGAGTCATTTAGCAGACACTCTTATCCAGTGTGACTTGCAGTAGTGACTGCATACACTTCATACTTCTTTCCCCCTCTGTGCTGGCCCCCCCTGGGAATCAAACCCACAACCCTGGCATTGCAGGCAACATGCTCTACCGACTGAGCCACTCCGGGACCAGAGAGCATGGCAGAGACTGAGGCAGAAAGAGAGAGCAAGAGTGAGAAAGACAGAGAGTGAGAGACCAGCTTCCCAGCGACAGAGAGCTGAGAGAAAGAGCGCAAGAGAAAAACAGCAACACCCTCCACCTTGCCCTCTATCCCTAACAACCAACCTGTCACTCCAATAATCTGACAACAACACTGACTTACATTAGATTAGACTGATTAAACTGATGTCAGCTGTGATCTTTCCATACCAATAGCTGTCGTCTGACAGCTAAGCCGTCTCTCTCGCGCGCTCTCTCCCTCCCTCCCTTAGCACCCTCTACCCTCTCCTCCCAGACCCCACAGTGTATTTTGACTGTGTGACAAATCACACTCTAATACCTAATAAAACACGACCCGTAACTATAAACACACCGAAGGGGGTCCGAATTAAAGAGGCCAAGAAAAGCTGCCATTGTGAGCACTGCAAATTCACCGGTTTGTTTCTCTGAGGTCAAGCTTTAAATAGGTAGCCTGGTCCCAGATATCTGTGTGCAGTCTTGCCAACACCCCACCTGAAATTGACAATGACCAAAGAATTGACATAGGAGTTGCCAAGTCAGCACAAAGAGATATGGGACCAGGCTACTTAACAGGACAAGCATTGTAGAAGCCTTTCATTGTTTTTGAAGGCAACCCAGCATTAGTACTGCAATGCATTCCTTTAAAGAACTCAGATCCAACAATACACGCTGCTGCTGTCCTCAAATCGACCTGCTGGTTGGCAGGAGAGGTTTTCCACAATGTGCTACTCGCGCGTCTCTGCTCAAAAGGCCATATTCAAATTCTGATAGAAATGAGTCCTTCCTTTTTCCCTTCGCTGAAGTATTCACTGACACGTTTGGGATCAAGGGTTTCCACCATACAGCTTTCACCATTCCTGTCATGTCCGATCACAAGATCAGCTGTTAGCCTACTTCAATGAAGGGAGGAAGGAAGGATGCATTTGTAAAGTATTTTAACTTGGAGCTAGGTTCTGCAAGAATTTATAACCAGAGCTCCCCTTTCTAAGTCCTTGGGCTCTACTTGCAGCTGAGATTTTGGTCCAGTATTTATCTGTGTGTTTGTCATCTCAGGGTTAGGGAGACAGCCGTGACTAAGTAACTATGTATTTCTAAGGTATTTGAAAAAAGGAGTTAGTCTCTGCATGGAGTTAGAGACAAAAAATTGCTTTCTAAGTCCTTAGTGAGTTTCTGCTTGTCTCGCTGTTTTTGGTCCAGCTTCTCTCTGTGTGTTGGTCATTTTGTTATTGTCATCTCAGGGTCAGCTGGACAGAGTCTGTGGTGCTTTGCTGATGCTGTGCTGGTGGGAATGTGGGAGGAGCAGACTCTAGCCATCAGTTAAGGTCAGAGTTAGACCCGACCACACAGAGAGAGGAGCCATGAAGGACCAGAACAACATACTTCAAGGCCTATGTGATTGTTATTCCTCCATGTCAGTGGAGAGCTATTCATATCTCCCTCAGCCCACAGTGGTCACTTACATGCCCTATGGATTGATAAGACTAACTGGATTAAAACATGGATGTGGTAGAATGGATGTGGTAGAATGGATGTGGTAGAATGGATGTGGTAGAATGGATGTGGTAGAATGGATGTGGTAGAATGGATGTAGTAGAATGGATGTGGTAGAATGGATGTGGTAGAATGGATGTAGTAGAATGGATGTAGTAGAATGGATGTGGTAGAATGGATGTGGTAGAATGGATGTGGTAGAATGGATGTGGTAAAATGGATGTGGTAGAATGGATGTAGTAGAATGGGTGTGGTAGAATGGATGTGGTAGAATGGATGTAGTAGAATGGATGTGGTAGAATGGATGTGGTAGAATGGATGTGGTAGAATGGATGTAGTAGAATGGATGTGGTAGAATGGATGTAGTAGAATGGATGTGGTAGAATGAATGTGGTAGAATGGATGTGGTAGAATGGATGTAGTAGAATGGATGTGGTAGAATGGATGTAGTAGAATGGATGTAGTAGAATGGATGTGGTAGAATGGATGTGGTAGAATGGATGTAGTAGAATGGATGTGGTAGAATGGATGTAGTAGAATGGATGTAGTAGAATGGATGTAGTAGAATGGCACTGGAGGGAATAGGAACCATTTTTACGGGCTCTTGACCAATTGTGCTGTAATTTTTTTAGCTGATCTTAACTTTTTTGTACATCATGTTTCCATCAAATCAAATGTATTTATTAAGCTCTTTTTACATCAGCAGATGTCACAAAGTGCTTATACAGAACCCAGCCTAAAACCTCAAAAAGCAAGCAATGCGATATTGTTCACACCATCGTTTCCTATGACCGAAAAGAGCTTCTGGACATCAGAATGGCGATCACTAACCTTGATTTGGATGAGAATTTGTACTTCAACAGTCGGCGCCGAAGAACATACGGCTCATCCCAGACCAGGCCCAAATCTCTAATATTAAGGAAGTCTTGAGGATCTGCTCGCCCGAGTTAGAATACCTAATGAAAAGCTGTAGACCACACTATATACCAAGAGAGTTTTCATCTATATTTTGCTTTATTTTGCGTAGCTGTCTATTTACTGCACTAAGACCGCACTCAACCAGCTGTATAAGGTTATAAGCAAACAACAAAATGCTCCTAGTGACAGGTGATTGTAATGCAGCCTTACCTCATTTCTACTAACAAGTCACCTGTGCAACTAGATGCGAAAAACACTTTTGTTCACCTTTAATCTCCCTTGCCCTCCATTTGGCAAATCTAACCCTAACTCTATCCTCCTGATTCCTGCTTACAAAAAAAAAAAAAATCAAAATATGTTTTCAGAAATGCCTTCTCGAATATGTGAAATTCCATGTGCCTTAATAACAAACTTATATGCTGCAAATACAAATACAATTGTTAAATTATGAGCCTAGTTGGTCTATCCACAGAAAAAGATTGCAACCTTTCCGCTAGCTATGATTGGCTGAGATAATGAGTGGGCTGGGCATGGTGAGAGATGAGCTTGGATTAGTCTGCCATAAAGCACGCTTCTGTCTATTTGAGCTAGTCAGTATGTCAAGGTAAACCTGGCTATCGCGGTTTTCTATCAAATGTATTGAGTAGTAAAACTGCATAAACCTAATGTCAAGTTAAAGTGTACTGTTACCTAGCTAACGTTAGCTGGATGGCTGGCTTGCAAGCTAACATTACATGTATGCTCTCCACTTTCTGGTGAACCGAGTATTGAAATCAGTGGAATTCAAGTATGATAGCTCAGGAGAAAACACCTGTCTCCGGATTACATCTTTAAACTAAGGGCAACCATGGCATCCGACAGGAGACTTATCCATCCATGATGTATGTAAGATAGTCTAGCTAGCTACATTTCCAGATATTACACGTTTGTAATTTTGACAGAAAGTTGTTTCACTTGAAGTTAGTGTACTGTTCGCTAGTTAATGTTAGCTGGCTGGCTCACTAGCTAACATTACGTGTATGATCTTATAATTTGTATCTCAGAGCCACTAATTATAGCCTAATGTTAGCTAGCTAATATTGAACCTGGTTGGTTAGCTACCTGCAGATTCATGCAGAGTTTGGATTATGATTCATTGTTTACCTAGCTAGCTAGCTACATGTCTTAACAAAAGACTCATCTCAGTGTGCCAGAGCGCAGAATAATTCAACACCCGTTGCATATTGCCGGTGTCAGTAAACGTCAGCAAAAAGGTGTAAATAAATTGTTTCCAGCAGCACAGTTACAGTCACCAACACTCTGGATAACATGAAAACAGCCTAACCAGCTCTGCTAGGGCGAGTAAAATGGTCAAAGTGGGGTGTTCTGTCATTATGTGTTGAAGTAGCTAGCAAGCTAGCCAATGTTAGCCAGTTAGCTTGGGTGCTTGACTGCCGTTGTGAGGTCAGAACGTTCGGCTCAACCCTACTCATCGGCCAGAGCGTCCAGGTTGGGCTCTGAACGCTCCGAGAGCGAAACGCTATGAATTTACGAACGGACAAACTGGCAGCACAGTGACAGTCACCAACGCTCTGGATAACATAACAGCCTAACCAGCTCTACTAGGGCGAGTAATGTTCAGTGAGCTTTTCTCTCATTTGTGTCTGGATTTAGCTGGCAAGTTAGCTTTGGTGCTTGACGGCTGTTAACGTAGGCTAAATGCGACTAGCATGAGGTTGTAAGTAACAAGAACATTTCCAAGGACATAGACATATTTGATATTGGCAGAAAGCTTAAATTCTTGTTAATCTAACTGCACTGTCCAATTTACAGTAGCTATTACAGTGAAATAATACCATGCTATTGCACAATTTTACAACATGAAATGTTATTAATAAACAAATTCGGCACATTTGGGCAGTCTCGATTCAACATTTTGAACAGAAATGCAATGGTTCTTTGGATCAGTCTAAAACTTTGCACATACACTGATGCCATCTAGTGGCCAAAATCTAAATTGCTCATGGCTGGAATAATACATTATGGCCTTTCTATTGCATTTCAAAGATGATGGTACAAAAGAAATACAAAAAAGCGGTAGTTTTTTTCTTTGTATTATATTTTACCAGATCTATTGTGTTATATTCTCCTACATTCCTTTCACATTTCCATGAACTTCAAAGTGTTTCCTTTCAAATGGTACCAAGAATATGCATATCCTTGCTTCAGGGCCAGTTAGAATTGGGTATGTCATTTTAGGTGAAAATTGGGAAAAAAGGGGCTCATTGTTAAGAAAAAATATCTTATTTACAATGACAGCCTAGTGGATTAACTGTTAAACATTCAAAGGCCATTTTCTCAACTTTCAAAGCAAAATTAATTTCCCATTGTTCCTCAACTGTAGTGTACAATATAGTGTATGATATATCATTTTGAGTCTCTACTTATCCAAAAATGTAAAAGAACACTATTTCAAATTTTTCTACATAAGACCGATTTGAGCCGGTCGGTCACAATTAATAAGTGCATCGACGACGTGGCCCACACAGTAACCTTTCGAACAAATCCCAACCAGGTGCCATGGATTACAGGCAACATCCGCACTTAACTAGAGCTGCCACTTTCAAGTAGCGGGACACTAATCCAGATGCTTATAAGAAATCCCGCTATGCCCTCCGACAAACCATCAAACAGGCAAAGCATCAATACAGGACTAAGATTGAATTCTACTACACCGGCTCTGATGCTTGTCGGATGTAGCAAGGCTTGCAAACTATTACGGATTACAAATGGAAACCCAGACACGAGCTAAATACCTCCTATGCTCCCATCAAGGCAAGCAACACTGAACCATGCATAAGAGCACCAGCCGTTCCAGATGATTGTGTGATCACACTTTCCATGGCCAATGTGAGTAAGACCTTTAAACAGGTTAACATTCTTAAGGCCGCAGGGCCAGAGGAATCACTAGGACAAATACTCAGTGCATGCAGTGACCAGCTGGCAAGTGTCTTCACTGACATTTTAACCTCTCCCTGACACAGTCTGTAATACCTACATGTTTCAAGCAGACGACCATAGTCCCTGTGCCCAAGAACACCAAGCTAACCTGTCTAAATTACTATAGCCCCGTAGCACTCACATCTGTAGCCATGAAATGCTTTGAAAGGCTGGTCATATCAACGCCACTATCCCAGACACACTAGACCCACTCCAATTCGCATTCCGCCCCGACAGATCCACAGATTCTCTATTGCACACTTCCCTTTCCCACCTGGACAAAAGGAACACCTCTGTGAGAATACTGTTCATTGACTATTCATTGACAGCTCAGCATTCAACATCATAGTGCCCCCCCCAAGCTTACCAATAAGCTTTGGACCCTGGGACTAAACATTTCTTTCTGCAACTGGATCCTGGACTTCCTGACGGGCCGCACCCAGGTGGTGATGGTAGGCAACGACAAATCTGCCATACTAACCATCAACACGGGGGGCCCTCAGGGGTGCGTGCTTAGTCCCATCCTGTACCCCCTGCTTACCCACGACTGTGTGGTCGTGCATGACTCCAACACCATCATTAAGTTTGCAGATGACACAAAGGTGGTAGGCCTGATCACTGATGAGGATGACAGCCTATAGGGAGGAGGTCAGAGACCTGGCAGTGTGTTGCCAGGACAACAATCTCTCCCTCAATGTCAGCAAGACAAAGGAGCTGATCTTGGACTACAGGAAACATGGCCCAAACACACCAATACAGTCGTATTGGGCAAGGGCATGACAACGCCATTTCCCCCTCAAGAGGCTGAAAAGATTTGACATGGGCCATCAGATCCTCAAAAGTTTGACAGCTGCACCATTGAGAGAATATGACTGGTTGCATCACCACTTGGCAACTGCTTAGCATCCGACCGCAAGGCGCTAGAGAGGGTAGTGCGTACAGCCCAGTACATCGCTGGGGCCAAGTTCCCTGCCATCCAGGATTTCTATACCTGGCGGTGCAGAGAAAGTCCCTAAAAATGGTTGAAGACTCCAACAACCCAAGTCATAGACTGATCTGCATGTTGCCATATGGCAGGCGGTACCAGAGCGCCAAGTCTGGGACCAAAAGGATTCTGAAAAGCTTCTACCCCCAAGTCAAAAGACTACTGAACAGGTAATCAAGTGGCTACCCTGACTATTTGCAATGACTCCGCTTTTTTGTTGTTGCACTGACTCTCTTGCACCGGCTCTATGCACACTCACTGAACTCTACCCACACACTCAGACATACTACACCGACACTCCAATATACACTCACACACAGACACGCACGCACTCACAGACACTCACTCACAGACACTCACACACAGACACTCACACACAGACACTCTTTCACGCTCTCTTCATATATGCTGCTGCTACTCTGTTTATTATCTATCCTCATTTTTACCCCTACCTACATGTACATATTACCTCAATTACCTCAACTACCTCGTACCCCTGCACGTTGACTCAGTGCCAGTACTCTTTGTATATAGCCTCGTTACTGTTATTTTATCGTGTCACTATCCCCTTCTTTTATTTAGCAATTGTTTCTTCCGTTTTAAAAGTAAGCATAAACGGCAAAGTCTACACCGGTTATATTCGGCGCATGTGACACATACAATTTGTTTTCGATGTCTTAGGTTCATTTTCAACAGCATTTACTTGCAATCAACCCTGTTATAATGTCGGTCACCCATAAATGTTTCCACTGTATTGGTGTGGGCTGATGATGGAACTGTGCAGGGTATAGTATATAGGGTATATGTTCTAAATTGAGCAGCTGCTGAAAAATGAGCTCCTGTATATATTGAGATTTAAATGTTTTTTTAGAGTGAAGTACATCGAAAAAATCAAGAGAACTGCAAGACTCAATAGAAGACAAAACCAGGAACAAACCAAAAAAGATGGGCTTTTGAAAAATTAACTATTTTTCATAAAATTGTACAGTTATCTTAGCTAGTTGAATTGCTAGCAGAATTGTTTACTTGTTGCTAAGCAGTTGCTAGGGACTCTCCTGTAAGAAGCTAGCTAGCTTACAAAGAATAACAACAAAAAATATCTAGTTAACAGAAGAAAGGAAGACAAAATAAGGATAAAAGAAGGACAGAAGAAAAAGGAAAAGAAAGAGGACAACAAAGTGAAACAGTCAGCACTTCTATTGCAACTTCGTATTTCGTCGTCCTAACGTAGTCTACACTGCTATCTGCCCAGCAGCTAGCCAGCTAGCAAACGTCCACCGTCTACCGAATAGCAGCACTGTAGAAACTATTACACTCAACTGAACGACTTGATTAGTGTAGTGTTAGCTAGCTACATAGTTGTCTTTGCTGTCTTCGTATCCAAGATAATTGTGTAGTTTAGAGCGTGTAGTCTTAGAGTGATTATCTTAATTTACCGAGGTTAGCTAGCCAGCTATTTGTCGTCCTTAACGTAGGAGACTCTGCTAGCTAGCCAACAGCTAGCCAACGTCTACTGAATAGAACTTCCGCACTCAACAACCCGGTCGCATTCCGCTTCGCTCCACAGGTAGTATCACATTTTTCATTTACTTTCTTTACAGCACAACGGTTTGATTTGTTTGATCGTAGCTAGCTACATAGCTAGCTACATAGCCGTCTGTGTATCAAAGATAATTGTGTAGTCTAGAGCGATTTTCTAGGTTAGCTAGCCAGCTATTGTCGTTCTTTTAACGCAACGTAACGTAATCAACACTGCTAGCTAGCCAGCTAGCCCCGAATAGCAGCACTGTAGAAACTATTACACTCAACGGAACGACTTGATTAGTGTAGTGTCAACAACGCAGCCACTGCCAGCTAGCCTACAAAGTCAACAACGCAGCCACTGCCAGCTAGCCTACTTCAGCAGTACTGTATCATTTTAATCATTTTAGTCAATAAGATTCTTGCTACGTAAGCTTAACTTTCTGAACATTCGAGACGTGTAGTCCACTTGTCATTCCAATCTCCTTGCATTAGCGTAGCCTCTTCTGTAGCCTGTCAACTATGTGTCTGTCTATCCCTGTTCTCTCCTCTCTGCACAGACCATACAAACGCTCCACACCGCGTGGCCGCTGCCACCCTAATCTGGTGGTCCCAGCGCGCACGACCCACGTGGAGTTCCAGGTCTCCGGTAGCCTCTGGAACTGCCGATCTGCGGCCAACAAGGCAGAGTTCATCTCAGCCTATGCCTCCCTCCAGTCCCTCGACTTCTTGGCACTGACAGAAACATGGATCACCACAGATAACACTGCTACTCCTACTGCTCTCTCTTCGTCCGCCCACGTGTTCTCGCACACCCCGAGAGCTTCTGGTCAGCGGGGTGGTGGCATCGGGATCCTTATCTCTCCCAAGTGGTCATTCTCTCTTTCTCCCCTTACCCATCTGTCTATCGCCTCCTTTGAATTTCATGCTGTCACAGTTACCAGCCCTTTCAAGCTTAACATCCTTATCATTTATCGCCCTCCAGGTCCCCTCGGAGAGTTCATCAATGAGCTTGATGCATTGATAAGCTCCTTTCCTGAGGACGGCTCACCTCTCACAGTTCTGGGCGACTTTAACCTCCCCACGTCTACCTTTGACTCATTCCTCTCTGCCTCCTTCTTTCCACTCCTCTCCTCTTTTGACCTCACCCTCTCACCTTCCCCCTACTCACAAGGCAGGCAATACGCTCGACCTCATCTTTACTAGATGCTGTTCTTCCACTAACCTCATTGCAACTCCCCTCCAAGTCTCCGACCACTACCTTGTATCCTTTTCCCTCTCGCTCTCATCCAACACTTCCCACACTGCCCCTACTCGGATGGTATCGCGCCGTCCCAACCTTCGCTCTCTCTCCCCCGCTACTCTCTCCTCTTCCATCCTATCATCTCTTCCCTCTGCTCAAACCTTCTCCAACCTATCTCCTGATTCTGCCTCCTCAACCCTCCTCTCCTCCCTTTCTGCATCCTTTGACTCTCTATGTCCCCTATCTTCCAGGCCGGCTCGGTCCTCCCCTCCCGCTCCGTGGCTTGACGACTCATTGCGAGCTCACAGAACAGGGCTCCGGGCAGCCGAGCGGAAATGGAGGAAAACTCGCCTCCCTGCGGACCTGGCATCCTTTCGCTCCCTCCTCTCTACATTTTCCTCCTCTGTCTCTGCTGCTAAAACCACTTTCTACCACTCTAAATTTCAAGCATCTGCCTCTAACCCTAGGAAGCTCTTTGCCACCTTCTCCTCCCTCCTGAATCCCTCCTCCCCCCCCCTCCTCCCTCTCTGCAGATGACTTCGTCAACCATTTTGAAAAGAAGGTCGACGACATCCGATCCTCGTTTGCTAAGTCAAACGACACTGCTGGTTCTGCTCACACTGCCCTACCCTGTGCTCTGACCTCTTTCTCCCCTCTCTCTCCAGATGAAATCTTGCGTCTTGTGACGGCCGGCCGCCCAACAACCTGCCCGCTCGACCCTATCCCCTCCTCTCTTCTCCAGACCATTTCCGGAGACCTTCTCCCTTACCTCACCTCGCTCATCAACTTATCCCTGACCGCTGGCTACGTCCCTTCCATCTTCAAGAGAGCGAGAGTTGCACCCCTTCTGAAAAAACCTACACTCGATCCCTCCGATGTTAACAACTACAGACCAGTATCCCTTCTTTCTTTTCTCTCCAAAACTCTTGAACGTGCCGTCCTTGGTCAGCTCTCCCGCTATCTCTCTCAGAATGACCTTCTTGATCCAAATCAGTCAGGTTTCAAGACTAGTCATTCAACTGAGACTGCTCTTCTCTGTATCACGGAGGCGCTCCGCACCGCTAAAGCTAACTCTCTCTCCTCTGCGCTCATCCTTCTAGACCTATCGGCTGCCTTCGATACTGTGAACCATCAGATCCTCCTCTCCACTCTCTCCGAGTTGGGCATCTCTGGCGCGGCCCACGCTTGGATTGCGTCCTACCTGACAGGTCGCTCCTACCAGGTGGCGTGGCGAGAATCTGTCTCCTCACCACGCGCTCTCACCACTGGTGTCCCCCAGGGCTCTGTTCTAGGCCCTCTCCTATTCTCGCTATACACCAAGTCACTTGGCTCTGTCATAACCTCACATGGTCTCTCCTATCATTGCTATGCAGACGACACACAATTAATCTTCTCCTTTCCCCCTTCTGATGACCAGGTGGCGAATCGCATCTCTGCATGTCTGGCAGACATATCAGTGTGGATGACTGATCACCACCTCAAGCTGAACTTCGGCAAGACGGAGCTGCTCTTCCTCCCGGGGAAGGACTGCCCGTTCCATGATCTCGCCATCACGGTTGACAACTCCATTGTGTCCTCCTCCCAGAGCGCTAAGAACCTTGGCGTGATCCTGGACAACACCCTGTCGTTCTCAACTAACATCAAGGCGGTGGCCCGTTCCTGTCATGCCGGTGATAGAGGACCCAAAAGCGACTTAACAGAAACAGAGTTTATTCAAGTCCAAACAGGGAATAACAGAAATCCTCTAGTCTGTAGAGGGGAATAACAAGAGAAGCGGCCACAGACTGCAGGTCGCTTCGGGTAGGCGCAGGCCGTAGTTGACAGAGACACCTGCTCACACGCAGCATCTGATGAAGGCAAAAAACACGACAGGACAGGGCGAAACACAATCACAGCACGGTGAATACTAAACAAGGAACCGACGGGACAGGAACGGAACACAAAGGAATAAATAGGGACTCTAATCAGGGGAAAGGATCGGGAACAGGTGTGGGAAGACTAAATGATGATTAGGGGAATAGGAACAGCTGGGAGCAGGAACGGAACGATAGAGAGAAGAGAGAGCGAGAGAGTGAGAGAGGGAGGGGGAGAGAGAGGGATAGAAAGAGGGAAAGAACCAAATAAGACCAGCAGAGGGAAACGAATAGAATGGGGAGCACAGGGACAAGACATGATAATAAATGACAAACATGACAGTACCCCCCCACTCACCGAGCGCCTCCTGGCGCACTCGAGGAGGAATCCTGGCGGCAACGGAGGAAATCATCGATGAGTGAACGGTCCAGCACGTCCCGAGACGGAACCCAACTCCTCTCCTCAGGACCGTAACCCTCCCAATCCACTAAGTATTGGTGACCCCGTCCCCGAGAACGCATGTCCATGATCTTATGTACCTTGTAAATAGGTGCGCTCTCGACAAGGACGGGAGGGGGGAGGGAAGACGAACGGGGGTGCGAAGAAAGGGCTTAACACAGGAGACATGGAAGACAGGATGGACGCGACGAAGATGTCGCGGAAGAAGCAGTCGCACAGCGACAGGATTGACGACCTGGGAGACACGGAACGGACCAATGAACCGCGGAGTCAACTTACGAGAAGCTGTCGTAAGAGGAAGGTTGCGAGTGGAAAGCCACACTCTCTGGCCGCAACAATACCTTGGACTCTTAATCCTGCGTTTATTGGCGGCTCTCACCGTCTGTGCCCTGTAACGGCAAAGTGCAGACCTCACCCTCCTCCAGGTGCGCTCACAACGTTGGACAAACGCTTGAGCGGAGGGAACGCTGGACTCGGCAAGCTGGGATGAGAACAGAGGAGGCTGGTAACCCAGACTACTCTGAAACGGAGATAACCCGGTAGCAGACGAAGGAAGCGAATTGTGAGCGTATTCTGCCCAGGGGAGCTGTTCTGCCCAAGACGCAGGGTTTCTGAAAGAAAGGCTGCGTAGTATGCGACCAATCGTCTGATTGGCCCTCTCTGCTTGACCGTTAGACTGGGGATGAAACCCGGAAGAGAGACTGACGGACGCACCAATCAAACGACAGAACTCCCTCCAAAACTGTGACGTGAATTGCGGGCCTCTGTCTGAAACGGCGTCTAACGGAAGGCCATGAATTCTGAATACATTCTCAATAATGATTTGTGCCGTCTCCTTAGCGGAAGGAAGTTTAGCGAGGGGAATGAAATGTGCCGCCTTAGAGAACCTATCGACAACCGTAAGAATCACAGTCTTCCCCGCAGACAAAGGCAGACCGGTAATGAAGTCTAAGGCGATGTGAGACCATGGTCGAGAAGGAATGGGGAGCGGTCTGAGACGACCGGCAGGAGGAGAGTTACCCGACTTAGTCTGCGCGCAGTCCGAACAAGCAGCCACGAAACGGCGCGTGTCACGCTCCTGAGTCGGCCACCAAAAGCGCTGGCGAATAGACGCAAGAGTGCCTCGAACACCGGGATGACCAGCTAACTTGGCAGAGTGAGCCCACTGAAGAACAGCCAGACGAGTGGAAACAGGAACGAAAAGGAGGTTACTAGGACAAGCGCGCGGCGACGCAGTGTGCGTGAGTGCTTGCTTAACCTGTCTTTCAATTCCCCAGACTGTTAACCCGACAACACGCCCATAAGGAAGAATCCCCTCGGGATCAGTAGAAGCCACAGAAGAACTAAACAGACGGGATAAGGCATCAGGCTTGGTGTTCTTGCTACCCGGACGGTAAGAAATCACAAACTCGAAACGAGCGAAAAACAACGCCCAACGAGCTTGACGGGCATTAAGTCGTTTGGCAGAACGGATGTACTCAAGGTTCTTATGGTCTGTCCAAACGACAAAAGGAACGGTCGCCCCTCCAACCACTGTCGCCATTCGCCTAGGGCTAAGCGGATGGCGAGCAGTTCACGGTTACCCACATCATAGTTGCGCTCAGATGGCGACAGGCGATGAGAAAAATAAGCGCAAGGATGAACCTTATCATCAGACTGGAAGCGCTGGGATAGAATGGCTCCCACGCCTACCTCTGAAGCGTCAACCTCGACAATGAATTGTCTAGTGACGTCAGGAGTAACGAGGATAGGAGCGGACGTAAAACGTTCTTTTAGAAGATCAAAAGCTCCCTGGGCGGAACCGGACCACTTAAAACACGTCTTGACAGAAGTAAGAGCTGTGAGAGGGGCAGCAACTTGACCGAAATTACGAATGAAACGCCGATAGAAATTAGCGAAACCTAAAAAGCGCTGCAACTCGACACGTGACCTTGGAACGGGCCAATCACTGACAGCTTGGACCTTAGCGGAATCCATCTGAATGCCTTCAGCGGAAATAACGGAACCGAGAAAAGTAACGGAGGAGACATGAAAAGAGCACTTCTCAGCCTTAACGTAGAGACAATTCTCTAAAAGGCGCTGTAGAACACGTCGAACGTGCTGAACATGAATCTCGAGTGACGGAGAAAAAATCAGGATATCGTCAAGATAGACAAAAACAAAGATGTTCAGCATGTCTCTCAGAACATCATTAACTAATGCCTGAAAAACAGCTGGCGCATTGGCGAGACCGAACGGCAGAACCCGGTACTCAAAATGCCCTAACGGAGTGTTAAACGCCGTTTTCCACTCGTCCCCCTCTCTGATGCGCACGAGATGGTAAGCGTTACGAAGGTCCAACTTAGTAAAGCACCTGGCTCCCTGCAGAATCTCGAAGGCTGATGACATAAGGGGAAGCGGATAACGATTCTTAACCGTTATGTCATTCAGCCTCGATAATCCACGCAGGGGCGCAGAGTACCGTCCTTCTTCTTAACAAAAAGAACCCCGCCCCGGCCGGAGAAGAAGAAGGCACTATGGTACCGGCGTCAAGAGACACAGACAAATAATCCTCGAGAGCCTTACGTTCGGGAGCCGACAGAGAGTATAGTCTACCTCGAGGAGGAGTGGTCCCCGGAAGGAGATCAATACTACAATCATACGACCGGTGAGGAGGAAGGGAGTTGGCTCGGGACCGACTGAAGACCGTGCGCAGATCATGATATTCCTCCGGCACTCCTGTCAAATCGCCAGGTTCCTCCTGAGAAGTAGGGACAGAAGAAACGGGAGGGATGGCAGACATTAAACACTTCACATGACAAGAAACGTTCCAGGATAGGATAGAATTACTAGACCAATTAATAGAAGGATTATGACATACTAACCAGGGATGACCCAAAACAACAGGTGTAAACGGTGAACGGAAAATCAAAAAGAAATAGTCTCACTGTGGTTACCAGATACTGTGAGAGTTAAAGGTAGTGTCTCAAATTTGATACTGGGAAGATGACTACCATCTAAGGCAAACATGGGCGTAGGCTTGTCTAACGGTCTGAAAGGAATGTTATGTTTCCGAACCCATGCTTCGTCCATGAAACAACCCTCAGCCCCAGAGTCAATCAAGGCACTGCATGTAGCACCCGAACCGGTCCAGCGTAGATGGACCGACATAGTAGTACAAGATCTAGATGAAGAGACCTGAGTAGTAGCGCTCACCAGTAGCCCTCCGCTTACTGATGGGCTCTGGCCTCTTACTGGACATGAATAAACAAAATGTCCAGCAACTCCGCAATAGAGGCACAGGCGGTTGGTGATCCTCCGTTCCCTCTCCTTAGTCGAGATGCGAATCCCTCCCAGCTGCATGGGCTCAGTCTCAAAGCCAGAGGAGGGAGATGGTTGCGATGCGGAGCAGGGAAACACCGTTGATGCGAGCTCTCTTCCACGAGCCCGGTGACGAAGATCTACCCGTCGTTCTATGCGGATGGCGAGAGCAATCAAAGAGTCCACATCTGAAGGAACCTCCCGGGAGAGAATCTCATCCTTAACCACTGCGTGGAGTCCCTCCAGAAAACGAGCGAGCAGCGCCGGCTCGTTCCACTCACTAGAGGCAGCAAGAGTGCGAAACTCAATAGAATAATCCGTTATGGACCGTTCACCTTGGCATAAGGAAGCCAGGGCCCTAGAAGCCTCCCTACCAAAAACTGAACGGTCAAAAACCCGAATCATCTCCTCTTTAAAGTTCTGGAACTTGTTAGAGCAATCAGCCCTTGCCTCCCAGATAGCTGTGCCCCATTCTCGAGCCCGGCCAGTAAGGAGTGAAATGACGTAAGCAACCCGAGCTCTCTCTCTAGAGTATGTGTTGGGTTGGAGAGAGAACACAATCTCACACTGCGTGAGAAAGGAGCGGCACTCAGTGGGCTGCCCGGAGTAGCAAGGTGGGTTATTAACCCTAGGTTCTGGAGGCTCGGCAGGCCAGGAAGTAACAGGTGGCACGAGACGTAGACTCTGGAACTGTCCAGAGAGGTCGGAAACCTGAGCGGCCAGGTTCTCCACGGCATGGCGAGCAGCAGACAATTCCTGCTCGTGTCTGCCGAGCATGGCTCCTTGGATCTTGACGGCAGTGTAACGAGCGTCTGAAGTCGCTGGGTCCATTCCTTGGTCGGTTCCTTCTGTCATGCCGGTGATAGAGGACCCAAAAGCGACTTAACAGAAACAGAGTTTATTCAAGTCCAAACAGGGAATAACAGAAATCCTCTAGTCTGTAGAGGGGAATAACAAGAGAAGCGGCCACAGACTGCAGGTCGCCCGGGTAGGCGCAGGCCGTAGTTGACAGAGACACCTGCTCACACGCAGCATCTGATGAAGGCAAAAAACACGACAGGACAGGGCGAAACACAATCACAGCACGGTGAATACTAAACAAGGAACCGACGGGACAGGAACGGAACACAAAGGAATAAATAGGGACTCTAATCAGGGGAAAGGATCGGGAACAGGTGTGGGAAGACTAAATGATGATTAGGGGAATAGGAACAGCTGGGAGCAGGAACGGAACGATAGAGAGAAGAGAGAGCGAGAGAGTGAGAGAGGGAGGGGGAGAGAGAGGGATAGAAAGAGGGAAAGAACCAAATAAGACCAGCAGAGGGAAACGAATAGAATGGGGAGCACAGGGACAAGACATGATAATAAATGACAAACATGACAGTTCCTGTAGGTTCATGCTCTACAACATCCGCAGAGTACGACCCTGCCTCACACAGGAAGCGGCGCAGGTCCTAATCCAGGCACTTGTCATCTCCCGTCTGGATTACTGCAACTCGCTGTTGGCTGGGCTCCCTGCCTGTGCCATTAAACCCCTACAACTCATCCAGAACGCCGCAGCCCGTCTAGTGTTCAACCTTCCCAAGTTCTCTCACGTCACCCCGCTCCTCCGCTCTCTCCACTGGCTTCCAGTTGAAGCTCGCATCCGCTACAAGACCATGGTGCTTGCCTACGGAGCTGTGAGGGGAACGGCACCTCAGTACCTCCAGGCTCTGATCAGGCCCTACACCCAAATAAGGGCACTGCGTTCATCCACCTCTGGCCTGCTCGTCTCCCTACCACTGAGGAAGTACAGTTCCCGCTCAGCCCAGTCAAAACTGTTCGCTGCTCTGGCTCCCCAATGGTGGAACAAACTCCCTCACGACGCCAGGACAGCGGAGTCAATCACCACCTTCCGGAGACACCTGAAACCCCACCTCTTTAAGGAATACTTAGGATAGGATAAAGTAATCCTTCTCACCCCCCCTCCCCCTTAAAATATTTAGATGCACTATTGTAAAGTGGCTGTTCCACTGGATGTCATAAGGTGAATGCACCAATTTGTAAGTCGCTCTGGATAAGAGCGTCTGCTAAATGACTTAAATGTAAATGTAAATGTATAGTTGTTATACACCCAACACCCTGTACTGAGAGCTGGTATTGGCAGTATACTGTTACTGTACTCCCTGTATGGAAGTGCTAGGGGATATTCAAAGTCTCTCTCCACCATGGTCTTACCTGCGTTGCAGGGGTCGCTGATGTCCGAGGTGCCTGTATGGGGTCCACTGGGGTCGGACGGGGAGGGGGGGACAGGTGGGGCCGGCTTGTCACCCTCCTGGGGGCGACTCTTGGAGGTCTCGATGCCTTTGACTCTCCGGGCGTGGCGGTTGCCTTTGTAGTGGGCTTCTGCCTGGCTCTGTGTAGAGATGGAGAGATGGAGAATAGGATTTAGGCTCACGAAAACAACGGGTGAATAAAACACAGGATGGATACAAATTGACTGGGAAACAGAGGCCCAAAACACCATACACACCAGCCAATGAATGCAGTGCTCACAATGACGCAGTTTGATATAGTATACCTGCCATTGTGTGCCTGGGTACATTGATACATATCCGCGAATCCAAGAGTGATAAGCGCACACACACACACACACACACACACACACACACACACACACACACACACACACACACACACACACACACACACACACACACACACACACACACACACACACACACACACACACACACACACACACACACAACACACACACACACACACACACACACACACACACACACACACACACACACACACACACACACACACACACACACACACACACACACACACACACACACACACACAGTTTCGGTGTCTGGTATGTTATTCAATCTGCAACGGGGATAGGAGACAGGAGCCAGGCTGCAAAATGGCATGCATAGAGGACATAGCAGAGTGTAACATGTCATCTGATCACTAATACTCTAGGGAGTAATGATCTAGGCTGTGGAGGCAGGAGTTTTACCTGATCAAGGAAAACTTCCTGGTCCCCCCCCCCGCTTCCCCCTCCTCCACTCATGTCATTATACCAGACAGACATGATGAGAGACATGCCTGCAGTAAGGGGGGGGGGCATCTTGTCTGTCTATGGCCCCATAAGCCCCCTCACCCACCCAACCCCACACACACATCACCCTTGGGCCTCCTCATCTGACTGTGTAAATTATCAATGGGGAGGCCGGCATTCGCCGATCCTTCCACTCCGACAGAGCAAAACCTAACACCAGAATACCAAGGCTGCCTACAGCTTCTCCAATAAGCCTAGACAAACTCGGAGTTGATTGCTTACATTGAAATGCATATCCCTCTAAATATACGTGCCACTGGGCATTGGGTATCTATACCCTTTGTGGCAGTGGTGGGAGCTGGAAGGTGCAGGTGGATGGAAGTCTGGGGAATGTCCTGCAGTCCAACAGAAAGAAACTCAATCCACGTATCCATTCCAGTAGCACTGTTCTGGTTCATCTCCTGTTAATGTCTTGGTTCAGGAGTAAACAACAGAGGGAGTCATCCATTAAAAGGACGGGCCTGGAGTAGGGGACATTGCAGACAGAGACAGTCCCTGTCCTTTTGCAAGACTCTCCATCCACCCCTCACTTCTCACCACCAAACGCTTTTAGATACTGGCCACTATTTGGAGAAGTATGTACAGCTATACGTTTGTCTCAGCTCAGTGTGTTGATTGGCCAATTGGTCTCTGTCTGTCTGTATTAGTGTGGTTGTTTGGATGGACAGATTGACCTCTGCCTAGCTAGGTCTTGAGACACCTAGGAGCTGTTGCCCATGGTCTACTTCCTCATGATGGCCTGCTGCTGCAGCAGTGCTGTGCTTTACACACACACACACCCACACACACACACACACACACACACACACACACACACACACACACACACACACACACACACACACACACACACACACACACACACACACACACACACACACACACACACACACACACACACACACACACACACACACACACACACACACACACACACACACACACACACACACACACGTTGCCCCTCCGCTGTGCACTGTGAGCACTTCAAACAGATCATCTGGCAGCTAGCAGGATGAAAAAGGCATGCCCAAAGCCTCTGGAATGTTGATGTGTGTGTGTGTGTGTGTGCGGGTGTGTGTGTGTGTGTGCATACATTGGCCGGCCGAATAATTATTGTATCAAGATGATGATGATGATGATGATTATTAAGGCTTATAAAACAGGTCTGGAGAGCCGCTGACAGCTGCAACGGACAGGCGATGACAGGGACAGAGAAATCAAGTGGCACAGCACACCACACCACCGGCTAACTAGGGGCTCGGGGCAGGGGCTCAGTTATACTGGTTCGGTAGGGAAGGAGAGGAGGTGCGAGGATAGGAGGAGGACGGGAGGTGAGAGGGGAGAGGAGGGGGCCTTGACTGAGGCATTGTTGGACAGAAGGAGGGATGGTAGGCTGGGATGACTGAGGATAGACAGGCTTGACATTGGAGGAGAGGTGGAGAGAGGAGGTGAGAGAGCAGAGAGACGGCCTTGGCTGGATGGCTGGCCCGGACGGGGTGGGGAGATGAGAAGGGGGCAGAGGGAAAGAGGACCTAGGCTGGAGCTCCTGTGGTTTGGATGGCAATAGTCTGTGGTTAAGGCATCAGGCTCCCTAGTGGCGCAGTCGTCTAAGGCGTCACTACAGACCCTGGTTTGATTCCGGGTTGTATTACAACCGGCCGTGATCGGAAGTCCCATAGGGCAGTGCACAATTGGCCCAGCATCGTCCGGTGTAGGGGAGGGTTTGGCCATTGTAAATATTAGGTACACTACTGGTCAAAAATGTTAAAACACCTACTCATTCAAGGGTTTTTCTTTATTTTTTTTACTATTTTCTACATTGTAGAATAACAGTGAAGATGTCAAAACGATGAAATAACACATATGGAATCATGCACAGAGAGAAGACAGCACAGAGAGGGGTTGTGGGGGGTTGGCAGAGGTTATGGGAGAAGATAATGGCTGGCCAGAGAGACGGAGGACAAGAAGAAGAACAATGCAGGAGGAAAGGAAGAAAGAACAAGAATGAGAGACAGAAAGAAAGAGAGCAACACGAGAGAAAAACGTAGACTGAAAAAGACCGCATAGCTTATCGAGAGGTCAGAGAGAAGCAACATGTGATATAGAGATAAGTGATTGTAATCAGCATATTGAGGGTGCATGTGCTGCAAAGTATGGATACTGAGAAAGGAGCTGTGGCACAAGGACACACATTGCAATGCAGCAGCTCCAGATGAGCATAGAGAGGAGAGAGGAGGGGCAGGACCAGCTGGGTCATGCTGCAGCACTAAGTGACGTTGACCAATGCAGCGTGAAACTGGCCTGTGACATCACTCATGTCCTGAAGCAACTCACAGCAAGGTTATTCCCCCCCATCGCCGTCAACCCCACACACAGGCAGGGCGAGAGATATTGGGCGCTGGCGACACACACACACCATACGCACCGATCGGGGACACTAGAGGTTGATGCCACATCACCCCCCTCTCCACATCTCTACCCTTTCTCACCCATCTCTCCACCTCTCTACCATCTCTCACCCATCTCTCCACATCTCTACCCTCTCTCACCCATCTCTCCACATCTCTACCCATCTCTCCATATCTCTATCCTCTCTCTCTCACCCATCTCTCCACCTCTCTACCCTCTCTCACCCATCTCTCCACATCTCTACCCTCTCTCACCCATCTCTCCACCTCTCTACCCATCTCTCCATATCTCTATCCTCTCTCTCTCACCCATCTCTCCACCTCTCTACCCTCTCTCACCCATCTCTCCACATCTCTACCCTCTCTCACCCATCTCTCCACATCTCTACCCATCTCTCCATATCTCTATCCTCTCTCTCACCCATCTCTCCACCTCTCTACCCTCTCTCACCCATCTCTCCACATCTCTACCCTCTCTCACCCATCTCTCCACTTCTCTACCCATCTCTCCATATCTCTATCCTCTCTCTCACCCATCTCTCCACCTCTCTACCCTCTCTCACCCATCTCTCCACATCTCTACCCTCTCTCACCCATCTCTCCACCTCTACCATCTCTCACCCATCTCTCCACCTCTACCATCTCTCACCCATCTCTCCACATCTCTACCCATCTCTCCATATCTCTATCCTCTCTCTCTCACCCATCTCTCCACCTCTCTACCCTCTCTCACCCATCTCTCCACATCTCTACCCTCTCTCACCCATCTCTCCACCTCTACCCTCTCTCACCCATCTCTCCACCTCTCTACCCATCTCTCCACGTCTCTACCCTCTCTCACCCATCTCTCTACCCTCTCTCACCCATCTCTCCACCTCTCTACCCTCTCTCACCAATCTCTCCACATCTCTGCCCTCTCTCACCCATCTCTCCACCTCTACCCTCTCTCACCCATCTCTCCACGTCTCTACCCTCTCTCACCCATCTCTCCACCTCTCTACCCTCTCTCACCAATCTCTCCACATCTCTGCCCTCATCTCTCCACGAGAGGTTGAACGATTTATCGGAATGGCCGATTAATTAGGGCCGATTTCAAGTTTTCATAACAATCGTAAATCGGTATTTTTGGACACCGATTTTGCCAATTTTTTACACCTTTATTTAATCCTTATTTAACTAGGCAAGTCAGTTAAGAACACATTCTTATTTTCAATGATGGCCTAGGAACGGTAGATTAACTGCCTCGTTCGGGGGCAGAACGACAGATTTTCACCTTGTCAGTTCGGGGGATACAATCTTACAGTTAACTAGTCCAACGCAATAACGACCTGCTTCTATCTTGTTGTGGAGACTGCCTGTTACACGAATGCAGTAAGCCAGGGTAAGTTGCTAGCTAGCATTAAACTTATCTTATGAAAAACAATCAATCACTCATAATCACTAGTTAACTACACATGGTTGATGATATTACTAGATATTATCTAGCGTGTCCTGCGTTGCATATAATCTGACTGAGCATACAAGCATACAAGTATCTAAGTATCTGACTGAGCGGTGGTAGGCAGAAGCAGGCGTGTAAACATTCATTCAAACAGCACTTTCGTGCGTTTTTCCAGCAGCTCTTCGTTGTGCATCAAGCATTGCACTGTTCAACTCCCGAGATGAGGCTGGTGTAACCGAAGTGAAATAGCTAGCTAGTTAGCGTGCGCTAATAGAGTTTCAAATGTCACTCGCTCTGAGCCCGTGGTTGTATCCCTTGCCCTGCATGGGTATCACTGCTTTGAGGGTGGATGTTGTCGTTGTGTTCCTGGTTCGAGCCCAGGGAGGAGCGAGGAGAGGGACGGAAGCTATACTGTTACACTGGCAATACTAAAATGCCTATTAGAACATCCTATAGTCAAAGGTTAATGAAATACAAATGGTATAGAGGTAAATAGTCCTATAATTCCTATAATAACTACAACCTAAAACTTCTTACCTGGGAATATTGAAGACTCATGTTAAAAGGAACCACCAGCTTTCATATGTTCTCATGTTCTGAGCAAGGCACTTAAACGTTAGCTTCTTTACATGGCACATATTGCACTTCTACTTTCTTCTCCAACACTGTGTTTTTGAATTATTTAAACCAAATTGAACATGTTTCATTATTTATTTGAGGCTAAATTGAATTTATTGATGTATTATATTAAGTTAAAATAAGTGTTCATTCAGTATTGTTGTAATTGTCATTATTACAAATAAATAAATTATTATTAAAAAAGAAATAAAAATTGTCCGATTAATCGGTAGCGGCTTTTTTGGTCCTCCAATAATCGGTATCGGTATCGGCGTTGAAAAATCATAATCGGTCGACCTCTACTCTCCACCTCTCTACCCTCTCTCACCCATCTCTCCACCTCTCTGCCCCTTTAATCAGAGTGCAACAGGGCTGTCACAGACCATGGCATAACCCTGGCCCTTGACGAATGCATCTTATGATAAGTAGTGGCAGCCAATTTCAGGCTTTCTGCACTGTAAATAATAGAGAGAGCCTGAGAGCGCAAGAGAGAGCAAGAGAGAGCAAGAGAGAGAAAGAGACAGAGGGAGCGAGAGAAAAAGAGAGAGAGAGAAAGAGATTGAGAAAGATGGGAAAAGAGCTAGAGCACGAGAGACCGAGAGAGAATGACAGACAGTCAGAGAGGAATATGAATGAGGCAATGAAGCATGAAATGGCTTGACTGACTTGAGCACAGATGGGAGGGGGGGGGGGGCTGAGGAAGATGAGATAAGCGTTTGAAGAAGTACTATATCTGCTGAGGGTATGGTGATAGGGTCAGAGGCCACTTGTTTCTCTGGGCTGTACCAGGCAGATGTTTCTCTGATTAAAAGAGAGGCTTTATCTTAAAGATTAACACTGATATGAGAACTGTCAGTGTCATCTAGAATGTTAACTTCCATACTGTACTATGTCGTTGGAAAAAGCTTTGGTGGAAGCACAGTCCTTACCCTATTTTCCATCGCGTAGCGTAGTGTGCAGTAAGGCCATTCACCTGCTTGGAATAAACATGTGTGTTGGCCCGTGACAGTAAGAAGGGACTGCAACAGAAGTCCCTAAGCGTGACACGCACACACCCACAGAGCACTGTAGGGAGGAACACATGCATGGATGCATGTGTGAACGCACGTACGTACACACGCAAAACACAGCGAGGCAGCTACTGGTCGTGCTGGGAGTCGGGGGTCATAGATGGCCCGACAACGCTCGTGTCCTGAGCTCTTTATTGGACGGTATGTGTAAATATTTACCAGCATGTTTATGTGTCAGACCTGATTGGCTGAGAGGTCACATTCTAGGCTATAAACAGAGAGCTTATACCCTGCAAGTCCCTGGTCGCTGGCATTTATGTTGAAGACATCAGACCTGGGTTCAAATGCTATTAGAAATCATTTCAAGTACTTTAGCCGTGCTTTATTGAGCTTGCCGGGCGTAATGGAACAAAAAAAGAACAATCCCAGACGTGAGAATCTCACCCACTTGGCACTCCGAGGCAGGCTCAAGCAAAAGCTCAAAATAGTTGAAAGATTTCAAATCCTATTTGAATCCAGGTCTGAGACATGCACTTCACTCTTACTACACTTCATACCTATGCAACGATGGCATTTAGTCCATGGAATCAGGTCTCATATGTGGCCATCTATTTCAGATATGGGAGTAATAAAGTATACGGATCACGAAGACGGGTAAATTAGCTTGAATAAAAATATCCATCACAAATGCGAACAACACCGCCTAATAGTTTGATAGCCAGGGTCAAGTTTCCAAATGAATAACAGACACAGACATCACCCTTATTCAGCTGTTTTCTGTGTGGGCGTAGCAGCCTAAGCTATGACTACATTCCCTTTCACAGTGTAGCCTACGTGGGATCTCCGTGGGAATTGAACCCACAGCCTTGGCACTGCCAGTGACGCACAATTACCAACAGAGCCACGCAAGATCTGAAGTGTCCTACAGAGGCCTAGGGAGGGCTTTACCTCTGCTCAATGCGGCCTAGACTAGTACAGCTCCACCGCCACAGAAACCACAAGCAGGCCATGATTGTAGGCCTGCTCAGTTAAAATAGAAATGGTTTACTGGGTTGACACTATTATCATGGAAGTGTTATGGGGCACTCCCTAAGTCCTCCCTAGTCCCTGTGTGGGGTTGGGATATGGGAAAAGATCCACCCTGGCTTTGAACTGAAGTCTATGCCGCAATAATATTTTTCCCATAACAGCCGACTTTAAAATGTTTCACTATAGGCCTGCAGACGAAAGTATTATTTGCTGATGTACACGTTGATGGTGTGATTTGCTAAGATACGGGACGCTTTGTTAACTGGGAGCTTCTAAAGCATTCAGAGAATGCTGGCGACACGGGACATTAATCCTACCCACTCCCTCACATCACACACAGCACATTCGTGAAATCATTCACGCACATTTTGCATTGCAACATTGCACATCGAGATAAACCTAGTCCCTGTGTCCTGCTTCTCAAGTCCGGCTGGATGCCCATTTCAAAAAGGAGATAAACTGGTCC